>NW_004950843.1:0-4522 GCF_000317375.1 Microtus ochrogaster
TGCTGGGAATTGAACTCAGGACCTTTGGAAGAGCAGGTAGTGCTCTTAACCACTGAGCCATCTCTCCAGCCCCATGCGGGTATTCAGCATGCATGCAGTGTACAGGCACAGATGAGAGCAAAATGCCGCACTTTTAAAAGAAACCAGCATTGGGAACGTTCAGAAACGCCAGGTCTGCTTCAAATCTGTTTTAAGACACTGTTAAAGTAGCCACTGGGGGGCGCTCCTGCTCTGTCTTAACAAGAAAACCAGTAGACTTGACACCATGACCGCGTGAAAACTCATTGAAAGAGACCTCAGTGTTTTCTAAAGTTCAAACTGGGGTTGCCCTGCTTGGCAGCCTGCACCTGCTCCTGCTGAGCCTACGCACTGGCCGATGGCTTCATTTTTCATTGTTCTTCCCTTTTCCCATTATTTTGCCTATTTATCGTGAATGCTGCCCCAAGGCCTATCTATTTTTTTTTTTCTCGTTCCTGGGAAAAGAGAACTATTGGGGTTGTCTGAGGAGGACAAACCTATAATCCTAGGCTTGTAGCGGACTTGTGTGAGTTTCATTTTTGATTGATTTTTTTTTCTAAATCACTGATAGTTCCTAAAAAAATTAAATGTTTCTCAAAACAAACAAACAAACAAAAACCACTGAATAATTTTGCTTTCTCTGTCTTTTCACTTAAAAGCTCAGAGTAAAAACCTATTTTGTTTCCACTGTCCTTCGTTAGTTGTTTCATACTTCATTAATTCATCAAACGCCGTGGCTGAGCCGATAGCTCAGTCCTTAAGCAGCTTGTCTATGAGCATAAGAACCCGAGTTCCTCCCCTACAATCCACATTCATAGAAAAGAAAAGAGCTGCCATTGTGGTGCATATGGGGGTATGGGGAGCAGGATGTGGGAGATGGGACAGGAGGTAGATATAGATAGATCTTTGCTTCTCACTGGCCAGACAGTCTGGCCTACTTGACGAGGTCCAGGCAATGAGATGCTCAGAAACAGGTGATCGGTGCTCAAGAAACTACTGAGGCTGTGGTTGGGCCTCCATTTGTATTCATGCACCCGGGAACATGTTCAAACCTCTCTCTCCACACACACACAGGAACTAGGCTATGGTGCAGCTCCGTTGCTTGCCTAGCATGCACGAGGCCCTGAATGCCATCCCCAGCCCCACATAAACCAGACATGTGGCACACCTGTGATCTCAGCACTCAGGAGTTCTACGTTAGTCTGGGTTATAAGAGACCCTGTCACAAAAACCCAATAACAAATTGCACATGTTTAATACATATAAACTGATGAATTCAAACATTCACAGGCCGATTATTCAGCCCCACAGTCAACATGATACACAGCCGTCACCACCAAACATTTCCTTGGACTGTGTGTGTAAGAACAATTAGTCTACCTATCCTCTAAACAAATTTTAAATTAAGTGCCTAGTATAATATTACTGAGGGAAGGCACATGTATACAGCAGATTTTTAGGGCGGTGACATTTTAGTTGACTTTGAAAGATCTTTTAATTCTGAGAATCTCAGTGGGGCCAGGTGTGGCAGTGCACACCTTTAATCCCAGCGATCAGGAGGCAGGGACAGGTGGATCTCTGAGTTCAGAACCAGCCTGGTCTGCACAGTGAGTTTCCAGAACAGTCAAGAGGTAATAGACCCTGTCCCCAAATACTACTACTGCACTAAAAAATACAGTGGAGAAGCAATTGAGGAAGACATCTGAATTAACCTCTGACCTCTAAACAAGCTGCATCACCCGGCCCTGCACAAACGTGCACACATCTGCACAAAGTCTCAGTGAACCTGACAGGTAACTTCCTTGCTCTTGGATGCCCTTCCTAACTACTAGAGACGTTTGGTTAGCTAGTTTTAACTACCAGGGTATAAAAATGTCCAGACCAGCATGCCCCTCATCATAGGCCCCAGGCAAAGAGATGTCTACTCTGAGGCAAAGTCACCTACTTTCAATCTTGTACAAATGATCGCTGCATTTAAAAACGACAAACACACACATACACACACAACACAAACACACACACAAAATCCAGAGCTTTATTTCCCCTTTCTAATATGAGTTATTACGTCGATTCTCTTCTCACTTTATGGATTCTGATTCTCGGTTTCTTTCCTGAGGAAGTTCAAGTTGTCTACCTTAAATTTGAAAGGCAGACGAGAGTGAATTGCCAGGTCATCTTGGTCTCATCCATACACAGACAACCAAAGCCTGGTGACCTGGAGAGGGTGATGCCAGCAATTTTTCTTATTTGGAAAAATCAAAATAAATTATTTATTAAAATAGCCTTGAAGCATTATAGGACACTCAAGGGGTAAGAGTTCCTTATGTGTACAGTACCGGGCAGTTTTTTTCTGAGAGGGGTCTGGTTGTGTAGCCCAGACTGGCTTTGAGTTTGAAGACTTTCCAACTCTGTCTCCTAAATGCGAGGATTATAGGCATGGCCCACCATGCCTGGTTTATGGAAGACTTTTAAGGAAAGCAAAGAGTTGTGTATAATTTTTCCCTCTAATCTTTTTTTTTCCCCCTCTGTGGTGGTTTCAGTAAGAATGGCTCCCATAGGCTCATATGTTTGAATACTTAGTCATCAGGGAGTGGCTACTTGAGAAGGATTAGGAGGTGTGGCCTTGTTGGAGTAGGTGTGACTTTGTTGGAGGAAGTGTCACTGGGAGTGGGCTAATCCCAGCACTCTGGAGGCAGAGGCAAGTGGATCTCTAAATTCAAGGCTAGCTTAGTCTACAGAATGAATTTTAGGACAGCCAGGGCTCCACAGAGAAACACTGTCTCAAATTCCCCTTCTCCCCCAACCAAAGAAAAGCCCAAGCACACAGTCCCAGAGTTTCTCTCTCAGTTCCTGCTGATCTGGATGCAGGACTCTGAGCTCCTTCCCCAGCACCGTTTCTGCCCACACGCTGCCATGCTCTCCACCGTGATGACAAAGGACTAAACTTCTGAAACGGAAAACAAGCCTCAATTTTAAATACTTTTTTTCATAAGAGTTGCCATGGTCACAGTGTCCCCTCAGAGCAACAGAACACTAAGACACCTGCCCTCCGATCATTTATCAGTTTATTGCAGTTCATAATCTTATTCACGGATGAAGACTAGACGGGTTCAGTTGCCAAGAGCCCTGTTGCTGGGCCTGGATTGTAGCTGAGTGGAAAAGCACCAGCCCCGCATGCCTGAGGCCCTGAGTCCTAACGTCAGCAGCGAGCACAGAGCACACACACATCTCTCCCAATTATTTGACTGAGAGTTTGCCAGTTTAAATTTAAAAAAAAAAACACACACAAAACAAGTCTTTTATTGTTTAAGACTACAGTGCTTTTTGGCATAGGAAAACAATTAAGAAAAATGAATGAGAGAATCGTTCTTCCTGCTTGAAGACAGAGGCTTCAGTGTGGCCAGGGTCAGTTTCGAAAGAGTAGGACTTGGATCATATGCGGCAGACGTCAGGGAGGGGTGTGAAGCTGAGCAGGCAAGTGCAAGGACCGGCAGGCTGGAGGGAGAAAGGGGTGCATGGTGACCATGACCAGAGGGGTTGAAATGGCTTTGCAAAAGGCCTTTGAGGAAACTTGGGGTGAGGCATATAACCAATTGACTAAAAAAATTCTTTTTGTTTTGTTGGTTTTTTGAGACAGGGTTTCTCTGTGTAACAGCTCTGGCTGTCTGGAACTCCCTCTGTAGACCAGGCTGGGCTCGAACTCAGAGATCTGTCTGCCTTTGCCTCCCAAGTGCCGGGATTAAAGGCATGTGCCACCACTGCCCAGGATAAAATATTCTTAAGGGATTCCTAAATGCCAGGACCTGCTCTATACCCTGGGCATACTGTGGTAAAGAAGACAGAATTTCTATAGCCAAGCAATATAACCTTGTGTATGTGGTGGAGAACAAGACACAATCGAGTAATTTTATTAATGATTTCCTAAGTACATGTATGTGTCTGTGTGTGGGTGTGTGCACTGGAGTGCAGGTGCCCTCAGAGGCAAGAGAATGCACATCTGCAAGGTGAAATTAGAACATTCATACAGTATATGTACACCTTAACTCTCTTGTTAGCCTAGCTGGGTTGCTTCATCAATATTACTTCACTGTGTAAAAATTTCTTTAAAAATTTTTTTTAATTTTAAAATATAAGTACACCATTTGCCATGGTTTTCTTAGTGGGAATTCTTTAAAGCTCTGTCCCAGTTTTGTGAAGGAAACTATAGCACTATCTTACATAATAATATCTAGTGTTGTCGTCACCGGTGGGGTCAACTACTAAGTGACCAACATGCAGCAGGAAAAGTGGGAGTGGGAGCTTGTGCCAGCCTGGTTGTTAGGCTCGCTTTTCCTTCAGAGAAACCAGCATGTGACATGTGACCCCTTGACAAGCGCACTAAGCAAAGTCGAACAGTTTCAGTGCTGTGCGTGTGTGTGTGTGTATGTTGCAATCATAGGAACCAGTTGTTTTCAAACAATAGTGTAAAATCTAAGTGTTTCGTTTCGTTCACCCTTAGGTATAC
>NW_004950844.1:0-508 GCF_000317375.1 Microtus ochrogaster
TCAGCACTGTATCATCATAGGTGATGGGATGGTGGTCAGCACTGTATCATAGATGATGGGATGGTGGTCAGTACAGTATCATAGATGATGGGATGGTGGTCAGTACAGTATCATCATAGGTGATGGGATGGTTACTGCTGTGTCATCATAGGTGATGGGATGGTGGTCAGCACTGTATCGTCATGTCAAATTAATGTTTCTCTAAAATTAGATGGTGAGACTGGATTTACCAGTCCTGACGGTGGATCATAGGATACAGGGGAAAACACAAATACTTAAGGGAACTATGTGAGAAATGAATACTCAAATCATCACAGGGCAGAAAACTAGAAGAAAACCAACTCAGTCATTTGACGGAATTGTAATGAAAGGAAACAGTAATATCATGTCACCTGTTAGTATTGAACTGCCAGGAAGGTGGGAAATGCGGTCTCACTGGGCAGTCATATATAACTGTAACTCAACCTTTACAGAAAGACAAAGCTTATCAGTGGGCATCCAAGGTCTC
>NW_004950844.1:3963-4521 GCF_000317375.1 Microtus ochrogaster
AGGGTAAGCCTTTCCATGGGGAGCCAATTAACCCTGGCATATGGAGTTAAGGCAGGGCCAAGTTTCTCCCCACTGAATCGAGGCTGAACTTGGTATCCCACCACAGGAAATAGGTTTCAAAAAGTTAGTTCATGTACCAGGGATAAATCCTGGTTCCACTGCCAGGATCCCACAAACAGACCAAGTCACACAACTGTCACCCACAGTCATAGGGGGCTTAGTTCTGTCCCATGCAGGCTCCCCAGCTGTTAGTGCAGAGTCCATTAGCTCAAGCCGGTTGTCTCTGTGGGTTTCCCCGTCATGATCTTCACCCTCCTTGCTCATGTAATCCACCCTCCCTCTCTTCAACTGACCTCAGACTGTGTTTCTTCCAATGAAGCACAAGATAAGGACAGAAAACAGGGAATTTGGTAAAGTCCTGGACTTAGCTCCTCGGAGTGCTGACCCCAGGACCTATCCATGATTAAAAAAAAAAAAAGCCTGTGTGTGTCTGGTGTGCACACATGCGCACAATGTGTACACTCACACATGGGTCTGCGCACACGCATATGTATACAG
>NW_004950845.1:0-1331 GCF_000317375.1 Microtus ochrogaster
AAGACGCCAACATTGTCACGCTGCATGACATCATAAATATAAAATAAGAATATCACATACATAATAAATAGATATAAAATTAGAATATTGCATACCTAATAAATTAAAACATTGCATACATAATAAACATATGTAAAATCAGAATATTGCATACGTAATAAATATATAATTAGAACATTGCACACACGATAAGCATACAATTAGAATATTGCATACATAATAAATACAAAATTACAATATTGCATGCATAATAAATATATGTAAAATCAGAATATCGCATGCATAATAAATTAGGCTATTGCACACATGATGAATAGACATAAAATCAGAATATTGCACACATAATAAATATAAAATCAGAGCATTGCACACATAATAAATATAAAATCAATAAAAACCAGAACCTCACGTCTGTCCCCCCCCCCCCGCAGTGTCCCTGCTCAAGGACCTCAAGCACACCAACATCGTCACGCTGCACGACATCATAAATATAAAATAAGAATATCACATACATAATAAATAAATATAAAATTAGTATATTGCATACCTAATAAATTAGAACACTGCATGCATATTAAATCTATAATTAAAATATTGTATACATAATAAATTAGGCTATTGCACACATAATAAATAGATATAAAATTAGAATATTGCATGCATGATAAGCATATCGTTAGAATATAGCATACCTAATAAATTATAATAATGCATACATAACAAATATATGTAAAATCAGAATATTGCATACGTAATAAATATAAAATTAGGATATTGCATGCATAATGAATATAATTAGAATATTGCACACATAACAAATTGGAATATTGCACACATAATAAATCAGAATATTGCACACATAATAAATATAAAATCAGAATATTGCATACATAATAAATACAAAATCAATAAAAATCAGAATATCGTGTCCGTCTCCCCCACCCCGCAGTGTCCCTGCTCAAGGACCTCAAGCACGCCAACATTGTCACGCTGCACGACATCATAAATATAAAATAAGAATATCACATACATAATAAATAGATATAAAATTAGAATATTGCATACCTAATAAATTAGAACATTGCATACATAATAAATACAAAATTACAATATTGCATGCATAATAAGTGTAAAATCAGAACATTGCATGCATAATAAATTAGGCTATTGCGCACATGATGGATAGATATAAAATCAGAATATTGCACACATAATAAATATAAAATTAGAATATAGCATGCATGATAAACATATAATTAGAATATTGTACACATAATAATTTGGAATATCACATACGTAATAAATTAGAATATTGCATACATAATAAATAT
>NW_004950845.1:2940-4520 GCF_000317375.1 Microtus ochrogaster
TTCTCCCCCAAAAATCTTAATTTTCCCCAAAAATGATATTTTCCCCCCAAAATGATGTTTTTCTCCCCCCCAAAATTTTTTTCTCCACAAAAATGATGTTTTTCTCCCAGAAACCCACCCCAAAATCGGGGTTTTCCCCCCAAAAAACTTAATTTTCCCCCAAAATGATGATTTTCTCCCAAAAATGATGTTTTTCCTCCAAAAATGATGTTTTTCTCCCAAAAATGTTTTTCTCCCAGAAATGATGTTTTTCTCCCAGAAATGTTTTTCCCCTAAAAAATGATGTTTTTTCCATCAAAAAAATGTTTTTTCCCTTAAAAAACGTTTTTCCCCCCAAAAATGATGTTTTTTCCCCCAAAAATGTTTTTCCCCTAAAAAATGATGGTTTTTCCCCTAAAAAAAATGATGGTTTTCCCCAGAAATGATGTTTTTCTCCCAAAAGAAATCATGCTTTTCTTCCCAAAATGATGTTTTTCTCACAAAAATGATAATTTTTTCCCCCCAAAATGATGATTTTTGCTGGTTTTCCCCCCAAAATGATGATTTTTTCCCCGGTTTTCCCACGCCCACAGCTCTTCCTGTTCCAGCTGCTCCGCGGCCTGGCCTACTGCCACCGGCTGAAGGTGCTGCACCGTGACCTCAAGCCCCAGAACCTGCTCATCAACGAGCGGGGCGAGCTCAAGCTGGCCGACTTCGGTACAAAATTCTAATTTTTATATCTATTATGTATGCAATATTCTAATTTTATATATATTTATTATGTATGCAATATTCTAATTTTATATCTATTATATACACAATATTCTAATTTTATATCTATTTATTATGTATGCAATATTCTAATTTTATATATACTTATTATGTAGACAATATTCTAATTTTCTTTTGTTTATTATGTATGCAACATTCTAATTTTTATTGATTTATTATGTGTATAATATTCTAATTTTATATTTCTTTGTTATGTACACACTATTCTAATTTATATATTGATTTATTAGGTTACAATATTCTACTTTTATGTCTATTTATTTATTATGTATGCAATATTCTAATTTTTATATTTATTATCTCTAGTATATTCTAATTTTTATATCTATTTATCATGCATAGAATATTCTAATTTTATATGTTTTTATTACGTGTATAATATTCTATTTGTCCTTCCTATTTGCTTATTGTGCGTACTGTATTCTGATTCTCTTTTCATTTCTTTATTTATTATGTGTACAATATGCTAATTTTCATATTTACTTATTTGTTTTGTATATAATATCCTAATTTTTACATTTATATATTATGTCTACAATATTCTCATTTTATATTCATTTACTGTGTCCACAATATTCTCATTTTATATTTATTTATTATGTACACCATATTGTAATTCTTTTTATATTTACTTACTTTGCATACAATATTCTAATTTTTATACTTATCTGTTACTTGTACCATATTCTAATGCTTTCATTTATCTATTCATTTGTTTTGGATAACACATGTTCTGATTTTCCTTTTTACTTGTTTATCATGTATACCGTATCCTAATTTTTCATATTTATTCATTTACTATGTCCACA
>NW_004950846.1:0-2059 GCF_000317375.1 Microtus ochrogaster
GCCGCCTCGAGGAACTGCTCCTCCGAGGTGCCAAGCCGCTGCAGGCCCTTCCTGAAAAGCACAGGTGGTCAGCATGAGGACAGCAAGGTAGCCAGGTGTATCATGAAGGGGCCTGCTTGTTGGGGTTTATGTCCTGCCCAGTTCTTCACAGGCAGCAAGCCCCAAAGAAAATCACACAGAGGACGCCATAAGATTACAAACTGATTGACCCATTAGCCCAGGCCTCTTGCTAACTCTTATAACTTATATCAACCCATTATTATTATCTATCTTAGCCACATGGCTTGGTACCTTTCTTAGCGAGGCAGCTCACATCTTATTTCTTTGGTGGTCTGCGCAGGATTGCGGAGGAATGGGCTTCCTCCTTCCCACCATTCTCCTGTTCCCATCACCCCACCTCTACTTCTTGTCTGGTTGACTTGCCTATACTTCCTGTCTTGGCCAATCAGTGTTTATTTAAAATATAATTGACAGAATACAGACAATTCTCCCACACCACTTCTCCTGTCAGGGTTTGATGATAATTCTAAATTTTCTTTAGGTTCCCATAAGATTATCAGCACCCCCAACCAGTCGGAAGTACCCTTGAATATTATGCCCACATTCCCCAAAAAAATGTACTATGGATATTTTCCTTTTTTTTTAAAAAAGAAGGGGGAGTGGTGTGGGAGAATTGTCTGTATTCTGTCAATCATGTTTTAAATAAATGCTGATTGGCCAGGCAGGAAGTATAGGTGGGTCAGCCAGACAGGAAGTAGAGGCAGGGCGAAGAGAACAGGGGTATTCTGGGAAGTAGGAAGTTCCCTCCGCAGTTCAGCCCAGACTACTGAAGATGCAACATGTGACCTGTCCCCGCTGTGAAAAGTACTGAGCCATATGGCTAACATAGATAAGAATAATGGGTTACTATAAGCTACAGGCACTAATAAGTGGCCTGAGCTAATGGGCCAATCTGTTTTATAACTTATGGAGATCTCTGTGTGATTTTCTTTGGGGCTTGCTGGCTGTAGGGAACTGGGCAGGACATAAACCCCAACAAGCAGGCCCCTTCATGTTACAGTCAGCAAAGTGCACAATGAGACTTGGCAGTCCAGAGCACTGCCAGGGTCCAGGACAGAGTCTGTTGAGGACTCCGCGTGCATCAAAATGCCATTGGGCACAAGCATGGAGTCCTACCCAGGGAAGCTCATAAAGATGCCAGGCCTTGACTGCAAGTGGCATCCACCAATGGGTGTGCAGAGCACATCACACTTCCTAAGCAAATGGGCACCAGGATTTTTTTGTCCCCATCAGATACCAAGTGATGGAGGGGGCAGGAGGGATCCATATTTCTTAATTATAATTTTTTAAATAAACTACACAATCACAATACCTTAATCAAGATCAGAAATGCATATACATATAACAAGATTGACCTTAAATTTATATCAATAAACCAAGATCCAAATCAATGTAAATTATTCATATCTAAATCATATCCCACTTTAAATGTAAAAGAACATTTATAAACAATATTTGGGAATATGGACATAGTTTTTTCTCTCCAAACTGCTTTGTGCTGTATGGGGGCACTGTTAATCAGGTCTTTCATGTTGTATCCTGTATGCTAGATCATCTCAGTCAGCAGTTGAGCAAAGTAATTTTTTTATGGTGTTTATGGCAACCTTTCAGGAGACCTTGGTCCAAGAAACCATATTCACCTTGAGGCAATCCACAGGTTCTCATCTTTTGTGAAAAAAGAAGAACCTCTTTTCTAAAGCACTATATTCTTAGACCTAAATTCTGAAGTCAAGATACCTTTATAATATTCATGCTGGTTTAGCTTAGCAGCCCATACAATAAAATGTCTCTCTGTACTTAGCTCCTTCACAGTCAAAAAATTCAAAGAAACTAGCAAACAACAGCACACAACATACACGCTCTAGATTCTCTAGAAAAGACTGCATTGCTCTTTTCCCAAGCCCGGCGGATCTCATCTCCTTGGCGGGTAACTACTGGAAGTACAGGGGTACCAGCGTGTCCCCCACAAGCTGAGATGGGAACCTGCCTGGGGGTGGAA
>NW_004950846.1:3749-4520 GCF_000317375.1 Microtus ochrogaster
GCTAGTTCCAGGACAGGCTCCAAAGCCACAGAGAAACCCTGTCTCGAAAAACCAAAAAAAAAAAAAAGTTCTTGCAAAATGTTAATTGCTTAAGGACTTTCATCAGTTCTGCCATCTTGCGAGTTATCAACTGGGCCTGGCTATAGGTTTTAGTTCCCTCTGTGTCTAAAAGACTTTGACTCAACATCTGTGCCTCCGTCCTTGAGTATTACCCATGAAAAGTCTAGCTTGCAACCCTTGCACAGAGAAACTCAGTCTAGTTAATTGTCCTCGATTGCCAGCTAGCTAACGATGGAAAACAAAATTTTACGTTTCTCATCATTGCATGGAACAAAGTCTAAAATATAAAGGCGTACCTTATTCACCAGAAGTACACAGGAAAGGAGGAAGTCATCCTCCTGTCAATTTACAGGAACAACGGTGCCCAACAGATGAGGAACACCTGCCAACAGTGTGGGAAGAATCCCACGGCTACTGTGGGGAGGATCATAGGCGGAATCAATCGTGTCTTATTTATGACTTTACCCTCCACCAGACAAGAGCTTGTCTGGTGGGCTGACTTATGAATATCATCTACTGTGTATTCTTGTGGACTTCTGCACTGAGCAGTGCCCTTAGCACCATGGCCAAGAGAGAGGCACCTGCGGGGTATTGGGGCCACATTCCTGCCCTAAAACAAGGCCTTGTGTGTGACATGGGAGGGCAGTGAGGCTGTAAACTCAGTCAGCAGTCCTAGCTAGGAGTCTGCTTCCCTTTTGAGGAAGGCGTTAA
>NW_004950847.1:0-4518 GCF_000317375.1 Microtus ochrogaster
TTCCCATTGATGCTCCTGGAGGACCGCTGAGACCCGTGTACACTTCACCCATCCACTCCATGGTAAGTGTAGGGAAGCGTCAGTGTATATGGGTGGAACAGTAGGCAGGGCAGAGCACTGAGTGTGGGTGCAGGCATGGTACCAGGTACCCACATGCAAATAGCTTTAACAGACACTTGAACAGAGGTAGATTTGTGCAGTTCCTCATATTCCATTCTCTCAAAGCTGACACTTCTCTCAAGGACTCATTTTTAACCCCAATGAGCCTACAATACAACAACTACTACAAAACATCAACAACGAAAACCCAATGATTGTAAAGCCTTAAAGAGAAGCACAAGTCTACAGAAGAGCTGTGTGTAGTCTCCTAAGTGCCAGAGAATCAGCTAGACCTCAGGGCTGAGACCAGAGATGGTGTTCGCACAGCCTTGGGGTGGCACACAGTGCTCTTCATCCTTTTCCCAATGACGATGTTTCCGGTTTGAGGGAGGCACATACTATCACCTCCACGGAGGAGGCAGGGATGGCGCTATCTACACCTGCTACTTCTCACCTCTAGGGTCTTCCTCTTTCAGTCACCTTCACTTCATTGCTACCTAACCACTTCCTCAAGTTTAATATATGCAGTTCCTTTTTTCCACCTATGAAACAAGAGAGGCCACTTCCTTCATATCCATGGTGTGGTGGATCCGGGAGTTCTGCCTTCATGCTGTCAGCTGTCTCTCAGTGAACGTGTGCAATGGAAAGACAAGCTCACGGGGAGGAGAGCACACAGTGACTCAGGCTCCACGTCATTCTAACGTGGTTGTCACACAATGTTTGAGACAAAGACACTTCCCTCCAGTTGACCAACTTTGCACAAACTACTATAACATCAAGTTCCAGGACAAGAGGCATGGTGCTCTGGTCACTTAATGGCCTTCGTGTCCTCACACCCCTTTCTGATGACAAGCACCTCAGAACTCTCATGAGCCTGGCTGGATCCAGCTGGGAGAATGGAAGAATGCTGTGCTAATCTGTGTGTGCACCTTTCAGGCTGTGGCCTTCCTCACCAAAGTCCAGTTTCCAGGCAAAAGTCACCTCCACCATATGCAGGCCATCCAGGCAAAAGACAGTATTAACTCCCCTTGACCCAACCCCTCCTTTCCAATGCCTCAGAGCAGAAACGGCTTGAAACACCAGGTGGTTGAGAAATGATGTCATGAGGTCACACCAGTCAGTTCTGACTGTGTAAACAGTGAGTGGATGGAGATCTCTGTGTCTGCTTCCTTTGCTCACACTCACCAGTCAACGCGGAATCTGACTCAGCGCTGGGAAGTATTTATAGGCAGAGTCTAGCATGTCTTTGAAACGGTATGGACAAGGAGCCTTGGGTGATAATCTGGCATTGCCTGGAGTCCTTAGTAGATAGTAGGCCATAGCAGACTGTGTGGTGCTGTGTGTGTATAATAAAGACCTTCTTATTGATGATGCATGATACTAGTTATTACTAGAATTATCCATGTTTAAATGGAACCCAAATATGACACGCATCCACTTTGTCTTTGGGATAGACTTTTCTGATTGCATGTTTCACTGTGATTAGATTCAGGTGGACTCTTTTCTGGGTTTCATCACGGTGGTTGCTGTTTCCACCCATCATCTCATGTCACTGGCTTGGAAATGCCTGCAACTGGAGTTGACCTTGAACCCCTGACCTGCAGAGTGCCACAATAACCCAGTTTACACATGACAGAGGAACAAACTCAGGATCTCATGAGAGACAGGCTGTGCAATTTTCTCCCGGTACACCTGGACTTTCTCAACCCTTCACAGCTGTGAAGACATGCAGACAGGTGCATGGACCCTGCACAGGGTGTCTGGTGTGCATGGCAGGAATCACAGCATTTTTGTTCTCTGCAGGTTGTCCTTGTTCTGGGTTTTCCTGGGAGGTAGACCTCTTCCTAGTGACTCATGTCCTGGTGATGTCTGTCCTAGTGAGGCATTAGGTAGAGGGTGACACCTCATATTTGGAAGGATTGACACTGATCTGATTTTTCTTTAAAATGAAATAACATGGTAGGTAGATGAGTGAAAGATACTGATATTACATTTTCTAACCCCCCCCTCCACATATCATCTATATCTGCTCCGGATTTAGTAGACCATTCTTCGTATTTATCATGTAAACTGGATGCCCATCTGTGTTCAGGTCCACAAAGTGATGCACTTCTCTCTGCTGAGCACTGAGGGTCTGCACCACAGCTCCACCTGACCTTAACACAGGGGCGAGGTAACAGAAATCCTGGGGCTCATATGTCGCTATCCTAGATTTGTTAGATCACTCAGCCTCAGGTCAATAACAGACCTCCCCAGTTACTGAAAACTTTCAGGGTAGGTTTCAGAGATGATCCAGTATCCACAGAGAATCCCAAATGCTGTGCTCCAACACAAAGATCAGCTTTGGGTCTATCTCAGGTCTGACCATATCGATTGTTGCCAAAACCAAAACTATTTTAAACAGCATTGGCCAGCAAACACAAATTCTATAATCACCTTAGGCATATATGATTCATATTTAAAATGCTTTTATGATTATAGTATTTGTCTTGGGCCTGAGCAAAATGTTTACTGTTTGAGTCCTACTTTGTCGAGCTCATTCTCTATGGCTATGTGTTCATGGATTGTTCAACTGGATCTCATATTGCCTGGCTTGGCAGACAAGTTTATTTTCATGTTCATCCACCTTTTCAACTTCAGTATATAGTTTTGACCTTTATATTCTATGTATTTTGCCATAGAAATAGATTATTGTCAGGAATATAATGTAACTGCCTTGATCCATTCAAACTTTGATATACAATGGTAGCTTATTTTATAGTGAAATTATGTTCCGAGATCTTGACTGTACTTAGTACATTTTCTTCTCTCTCCCTCTCTCTCTCCTCTCTCTCTCTCTCTCTCTCTCTCTCTCTCTCTCTCTCTCTCTCTCTCTCTCTCTCTTACTGTGATGTCATTTAAATTCATAGTTAGAATTCAATGTTAGGCTGGCTTACTGTTGTTTATCTGGAGGGAGAATGATGACCTGGCCCCTATAGACCACTGTGGTTTGGTAACATATTTCCACATGCACATTTCCACTAGGGGGAGCTATAGTCATGGTTATAAGTAAGATGATACATGCTACTAAAATGCCACTCTGTCCCAGTGTGTGTACCCCACAAACTTCAGAACCACTGTCATACTGTATTTAAATACCAGTAACCGGTCTCGTGCTTCAGGGCAGACATGAACAATGGCCCACTTCTCACAGAGTGCGAACATCCCGAATGGTCATAATACCTACTCCCTTCCAGCACTGCATTTATCTAGATGTTGTCTACAGTGCGACTATGACAAAACCTGACGTCCAGGCAGTGATACCTGCCCTTGGCTACATTTGCTCAGAATCTCCACGATCATATTTCCTATAGGCTGCAGAGGTCAGAGATTTGAAGAAAAAAAAAGACATCACTGTATGGAGGCTAATGACCCCCACCTAAAGGCTGAACATCACTCCACAGTTTACAGCTTCTCAGAAGCAAGAGTGTGGAGGTGCGGTGTACCTCAAAACCAGCATTTAAATGGCTTTAAGAGCTACATGAACACAGGGAGCTTTGTGTAATTCCACCGTTCCCTGTCTTTTGCATGATGACACCAACATTTTGCAATGACTCCTTTTAAGCTGAATAAGTCTAAAAAACAGCAAAGTTAAAGCTTTGAAGAAAAAAAAATACTAGAAACAGAACTAACTACCCTGTAGCATTCACTAAGTGCCAGAAGAACCCAATAGACAAGACAAGCTGGGTTCAGTGATGAGGTTTGTGTGCCCTGCGGCAGTGACAATGATGGTTTCTTTCCAGTCTCCACTTAACCATTATCTTTATAGTTTATAGATAACATATCACCTTAAGGGAGGATGGCAGGAAAGAGAATGTCTTTGTATCTCAATCTCAGAGGACTGTGTCATTTATTCTCATGTCACTATGGCCAAATGATCTGACAGAATAGGACATTCCAATTCATGACACAAACACGTGACAGTTTATAGGAAGTGGGGCTGAGGGAACTTGCTTACTTTACATACTTGGCCTTCCTCTTCCACCGCCTCAACACCATTGCCTCTTAGTGAGCGCTTCTGGTGATCGAACAACCACACTGGAGACCACACGCTGACGGAGATTCAGTTCTCAACTAGTTTTCATGTTTTGGTTGGAACAAAATATTTTTCTTCCTCCGTCAACTGACCAATCCTAGACAAGTCCACACCAACTGACAGGGCAAGAGGCCTCATTCTTCGGTGTTTTAGTGAACTGTGTCTATTCCACCACTTTCTTGGTGACAAGAGCCTTTAGTACCTACTGTGCAGGCTGACTTAGGCCTGACTGAGAGAAGGTGGAGACTGCCAGCTCTTAGCATGCACCTTCCCTGATAGCTCCTCCATCATCAATGCCCAGTTTCTAATCTACAGACCCTTTCATCCTCAGGATGACCTGAGAC
>NW_004950848.1:0-678 GCF_000317375.1 Microtus ochrogaster
TTTGTGGATAGTGCAGTTATGTTGTTTAATGCAGGTATTTTACTATATGGATCTGTATGTCTGTGAAATGGCTTTATCCATTTATCAATATATATATTCTGAAGAAATTTTAACTGTTGTGTTCATTTTTCTAATCTATTATAACAAATTTGCATACAATTTAGTATCTAAGATATCATCTTTGTAATTATTTCAAGGTTCTAGTGCCAGATTACTTAAGTATCAAACACTTGCAAATTTGCTACCCATGAGATCTCTAGAAAGTTTTTGTCTCTGCATTCATCACACACATTTCAATAGGAAATACTAAATCATAATCATTAGGGAACTTCACCAAAAATTAGTAATTCAATTAATTTAAAGATCCATTTCCAAGATGGAAACAACCAGTTATTAATTATTTCAATAGTAATTATTTTTATAGTAGCAGTTATAATGTTATCCTGGTAAAGTAGACCATATTTTCAAAATAACACTGCTAATTTTATTAATTTTGTTTGAGAAATGATGCATGAGAAGTTTTCTGACTCTCAAGGAAGTCATAGGGATAAATTTAAGTATAGTATTATGACGACTTAAAATCTATGTTAATGTAAGTCATACTTCCATAGGAGCTAGTATGAAATTAAATTGTGATATCTACATTTAATAATGACTGTAACATGATACTTTTAGATG
>NW_004950848.1:3998-4507 GCF_000317375.1 Microtus ochrogaster
GCACTGCACTTGAGGTAAGCATGCATCAACCTCAAGAAGAGCAAGTCTGATTGCATGTGGGTTGGTGTCTAACTCCCACCTCTGTAAAAAGGCACCAGACAGGTCTAGTGTTCTCTGAGTGGATGATACCTGGGCAAACACTAGTACATGTTCCATTTTTAACAGAGATCAGACCTCTACTCTTACCTGTTGCTTTACAAAACAAAAGGGGGAACTGTAGCTAGCTGCATGGTGTCACACCTGATGGAGATGTATAATCAACTCCTGAGATGGCTGAGGCCTGACCTATGCTATGATCACGCAATGATTATCAGCTGCCTGCATATGTGTGAGCCTATGGGCAGTGCCAACCTGGCAGTTCGGGGCTGGCAGCCCATGCCTACTTAAGGGCTGGGAGAGGGTTTGCCCGGGGAGAGAGAGAAAGAGAAGGAGGAGATAGATTGCTGTGAATAAGAAGTCCTGAAAACTGCTGCAAGAAGAGCTCCGGGTGTTGCGTTTTCCTTGATGGT
>NW_004950849.1:0-833 GCF_000317375.1 Microtus ochrogaster
TTTTTTTTTTTGAAACAGGATTTATCCTGTAACAACCTTGGTTGTCCTGAAACTTGCTCTGTAGACCAGGCTGGCCTTGAACTCACAGAGATCCACCTGCTCTGCCTCCCAAGTGCTGGGAGTAAAGGTGTGCGCCACCACTGCCTGGCCAAATCTGGATTTCTAAGAAAAACTTCATTCATATGTTGAAGGAGAATTACTGAATTTTCCTTTATAGCTTGATGTTGGAAGTCCCTGCTGCTTAAGGTTGCAGTCCACCAAGTCCAGACAGTTCTCTGAGCCTGGCATAAAATAGAAGACTCCTTCCCCTAACAGGAAGTCTATTCTCTGCCTGACCCCATTTGGAGGCTGACCCTGAGCTTGGATGCCTGATTTGAGTGTGACCTTTGATACAGTTCCCAGGAAAATGCTCTCCTGTTGCCTCCCATAAGATAATTAGGTGTTGTGCTCCCATCTGCATGGACGGACCGTGCTGCCAAAAGCAAATGAAACATACTAGGCACTTATTAGGTGACGTCCCAGCTGCTGTCGTGTCCTGTATATTCCCCTCACTCTGAAGTTGAGCTGTCTTGCGGAAGCTGATTCCCGGCAGGCTATTTCTGTTGTACTCACAACCTACAAAGCCCTGCATCCCACTGTCCTCGAGGACTGCTGCCCATCAGACCACCAGGAAAGGGGAGACCCCATGGTTGAGACCTGGAAAGGATTTCTTCTTTTGAGACACGGTCTTAATTTGTAGCCCTGCGGATCTCTGTGAGTTCGAGACCAGCCTGGTCTACAGAGCTAGTTCCAGGACAGGCTCCAAAGCCACAGAGAAACCCTGTCTCGAAAAA
>NW_004950849.1:2767-4496 GCF_000317375.1 Microtus ochrogaster
ATTAGATCCAGCTGTAAGGCATTTTTTCCCTTTTTTTTTTTTTTTTTTTTTTTTTTTTTTTTTTTTTTTTTTTTTTTTTTTTTTTTTTTTTGAGACAGGGTTTCTCTGTAGCTTTGGAGCTTGGAGCTTATTCTGGAATTCACTCTGTAGACCAGGCTGGCCTCAAACTCACAGAGATTCACCTGCCTCTGCCTCCCAAAGCCTGGGATTAAAAAGAGGTGCCACCACTGCCCAGCTGGAATTTTCTTTATTAGTGATTATGGGGGAGGGTTCAGTCCATTATGGATGTGGCTATCCCTGGGCTGGTATTCCTGGATTCCTTAAGAAGGCAGACTGAGAGCCGGGCAGTGGGAGGCAGAGGCAGGTGGATCTCTGTAAAATTAAAGGGCCAGCCTGGTCTACAAGAGCTAGTTCCAGGACAGCTAAGGCTGTTACATAGAGAAGTCTGTTTCTAATAATGAAGGAAAAAAAAGGAAGGAAGCAGCCGGGCGATGGTGGCGCACGCCTTTAATCCCAGCACTCGGGAGGCAGAGGCAGGCGGATCTCTATGAGTTCGAGACCAGCCTGGTCTACAGAGCGAGTTCCAGGACAGGCCCCAAAGCCACAGAGAAACCCTGTCTCGAAAAACCAAAAAAAAAAAAAAAAAAAAAAAGGAAGGAAGCAATCAAGCAAGCAGACCCAACAAGCCAGTAAGCAGCACCACTCCATGGTCTCTGCAACAGCTCCTGCCTCCAGGTTCCTGCCCTGCTTGAGTTTCTGTCCTGACTTCCTTCAAGAGTGATGGGCCACACAGTAACAGGAACCGTAGCTGGGACATACTGTTAATTATGGAAGTCTAGAGTCCGAGGCCCGAGTATCATGTGAGGCTACCTGGGACCTCACAGCAAGACCAATGGGGACTAGTTGATTCAAATTGAAACATTACTTTCTGAAGGTAGGCTCCCTAAGACTCACAAAGTAAATGAAACTTTTACAAATCTCAGGAAATAAATAAAACTCTTGGGTCTCAGGAAGCTGCTGAAACTGACAAGATGCCCCAAAGCATTCGCAAGCTTGCCTTGTCTCTCTCAGTGGTATAAGATCCAGAAATAGAGCTTTTTTTTTTCTTTCTTTTTCAGGCATGTGGCCTGAGGAATAAGTTGTCCAGCAGCCTAGGAAAAGAAAAGCTTCCTCCTCTGCAATCCTTCTCTGGCCTCCCCAGGACTGAGCCTGGTGCTTTGCATAACCTAAGTTACCTCTACCTCCCAGTGTGCAGTCCTCTTCATGAGAAAATACTTAGTAGAACTGTCCCTACCTCCTGGCGCTGGACAACCTCCCTCTCAGGGCGGGAGCTTTCCATCAGGAAAGAATTCCCTGGGACTGTGGCTGAGCTCCTATTCGGCAAATTAGCACCAGCTGAATCTGAAGGAAAGACGAAAAGAGACTAAACTGTCTCTACAATTCTGGATCTTGACCACAATGACCATGTCAGTTGTTCATATAATCCTAAATGTGAAGAAATTTGGAGTAGAGATTTTTTTTTCCCCTAGGTATTTTTTCTTTAAGATTTTTTTTTTTTTTTAGCAAACAGAAACAAAAATCAACAGAAAACGAAAATAAGCATAAAGAAAACATAAATAAGCATAAAAAAAATTAATAAAAACGATTGCCTTTGGCCGGGCGGTGGTGGTACACGCCTTTCTTTAATCCCAGCACTCAGAAGGCAGAGGCAGGCGGATCTCTGTGAGTT
>NW_004950850.1:0-1421 GCF_000317375.1 Microtus ochrogaster
GGGTCCAGGCCACTTCAGCGTATATGTAAGGCCCAGGCCCACATCTTCTCTTCCTTTGGCCCAGGCCAGTTCAGCATAAATGTTAGGCCCAGGCCCACATCTTCTCTTCATTGGGCCCAGGCCTCTTGAGGATAATGGTTGGCCAGTCCCAAATCTTTTCTTCATTGGGCCCTGGCCTCTTCAGGGTAAGGGTTTGGTCTAGATCACATCTTTTCTTCTTTGGGCCCAGGCCAATTTAGAGTAAATGTTTAGCCCATGCCCACACCTTTTCTTTATTGGGTCCACAGTTCTTCAGGGGACTTTTAGGCTCAGTCCACCATGTCTTCTAAATGGGCACAGGCTACTTCACACTAAATATTAAGCCCAGTTCCACATCTCTTCTCCATTGGGCCCAGGCCCTCTTTTCTTCTTTTGGCCTTGGATGTCTGAGGCTAAGTGATTGATCCTGAAAAGACATGTGTTGTAAATGATGAACACTTTTACACTAGTCTTCATTTCAGGTAACCTTCTATGAAAAAGAGAAAGAGAAACATCAAAACAATAGACGTATGGATAGTTATTGAGGAGAATATTGCTGTTCTTTTCTGGTATATTCTTGATCTGTGCTCATGGAAACAAGCACAAACACAGACATCTATTCACCACCATCCAGATGATATAAATCATACATGATATTAATAGAAAGATGAAATATGTAGTGAGGAGAGACAGGTAATCCATTACTGTTGTACACATGTGGTTTTTGGCCTTGTACTTATGGAACTACCCACAGACTCCATTTCTGACCATGGCTTGGGGACAAGCTCACATCCAGTCCTTCTCCTCCTCGATTGGACTTCACACCTGGCAGTAGCAAGTTCCATGACCATTAGTCAAACTCATCCAAAATGTGCAAGATATGTTTGGTCTATCATTTCTGATTCTCAGGTTGTCAGGAAATTTGTATAGACCTCTGAATTGGACTTTGCCATCTGATAGAACCTGGACACCAAGCTGACTGTTAAATTTGCCCTGTAACCTGTCCCCTCACCACCACTGAACACTGCTTGAGGTAGGATTGCCTAGGAAACGGATATCATGACCTTTCCAAACGTGACCCTGTCATTGTAGTCAATGGCTTCTGAGAATATCAATCCTTTAAGAACAGAATAACAGCAGAGCTTCCTCCTGTTGAAGTTTGGAACCAGGAGTCCTGACACAGGTAGTGGCTGACTCAGCTGATTTCACCTTTTCTCAAAAAGTACAGGTGTCGATTAGTAGAAATAAAGAACTAACATAGTAGCCACACACATGAACGTGTATGTAGAGATTCATGCACAGGTAACATATATAGTTGTTGCGGGAGGTCCTCTCGCTCCTCCAGCCTATAGCCGCTGAGATACCAGCCCATTGGGGCATTGTCTCTCTCCCTTTAAAAAAGC
>NW_004950850.1:3911-4492 GCF_000317375.1 Microtus ochrogaster
GGGCTTTACCTGTGACATCACAGAAGGATCACCTCACTGCATTCTGGGAATCTCAAAGGGCATCATGGCCTCAGTTATTTCCCAGCTTGGTCCCTTTTTATTCTCTCCCAAACTGTGTCAAGCATCTTTGGAAACACTTAAGTAAGGGGTACTAGATGGTAGTGTTTCACGGAGATACCTCCATGGGAATCATCTACATACATGGTCTGTCAGTGCTCAATCTTTTTGAGGTTTCTGCTTGAGAGAAGCACAGTTGACAATGCTGCTTCTTCATTTCAGATATCTGAGCCCACACTCTTCCTCATCATCTCAGATTCTGGTTTATTGCCGGCACTCACATGCAAGGCACATTCCTCTGTCCCTGAATCTGGCTTTAACAAAACTCACACCTTGTTTTCTACCTTACCTGTCTGCACTAATCTTTTAGCATGTAGTGCCCTGTGAATTATTAGCTGAGTCTTTGCCTCAGCCGCCCTTAGTTTTATTAGGAACTTACAGAAATAAATAACTACATGGTGGATAAATACAGAGCATGACCGCATCACAGTGGAGGACCCTGCAGGCAGAGTGCAGTGTGAGGT
>NW_004950851.1:0-2169 GCF_000317375.1 Microtus ochrogaster
GGATTTAGGTCAGTGGTAGAGCACTTGCCTACCAAGTGCAAGGCCCTGGGTTCCATTCAGCTCTGGGGAACAAAGGACAATAATTCCCTTACTAAAGGTAATGCTAAGACCATAGCTTCTCAAAGTAACCAGTTTATAATAATTCATTTTGGCTTGAATTGTCACCTATAGTACTATTTGGGGTCCACTTGTGGCTTGAATGTCCCCTGAAGGCTTATGTATTAGGATAGCTGGTAGCCAGCTGATAGTGCTCTTTGGGAAAGTTGTGGAACATTTTAGGGGGTGGGGTCTTACTAGTGGAAGTAGGTTACTAGAGGCAGGGCTTGAGGATGGGTAGCCCCCTCTGATTTCCTGTTCACTGCTTCATGACTGCAGAGAAAATGTAGCCAGCTGCCTTCTGACCTAGCATATGATAATACAATAAAAGGGAGACAAGATACCCATATCTAAGGCTGTCGAGGTGGCTCAGAAGATAAAGGTTCTTGTTCTCCAAACCTAGTGTCCTGAGTTTCATCCCCAGATCTCCCAAGATTTGTCCTCTGACCTTGACATATCCACCATGTTCCTGCATTTATACACACACTGGCAATAATAATGTCTTTTTAATTTAAAAAACTTCCATACCCAACTGCGGCAGCTAGTTCCCACCATCTCTCAGCAGTGGAGAATGAAACATAGTTACTTCTTTTCATCTTTTACTCTTTTGTGCTGTCTAGTGACGAAGACGAGTACCAGTTCCCTGAGCCTCCGTTAGATCTGTTTGACTGTGTGATCCCTGAAGGCATTTCACGTACTTTTGTGCATGACACGTGAGGCATTTACATCTGACCGTAGATGCGGGCTGCATTTTAGCAAGCACTGACCATGAGCCCGGTGTTCCTTGAGGTCTCTGTAAGCATTCTGGTAACCACTGATGAAAGGCAGCTTAGGAAATGAAGATTGTCTAGTGTGACACCACACGCTTTTAACCCCACCACTCAGGAGGCAGAGGTGGGTGAATCTCTGGGTTCGAGACCAGCGTCGTCCACATAGTGAGTTCCAAGCCACCCAAGGTTATATAGTGAGACTCTGTACCTCCACAATTTTTTTCTTTATTCTTGAGAATTTCACATATGAAATATGACCATATTTACCTTTCCTTTCCCTCCTCCAATGCCTCTACTGTCAGCAACAATTCCTGGCATGGAGCTGTGATGACCAAGGCTTATTGACTGATTAGAACTGCAGTGATGGGAAGAGGCTGAGTGTTGCAGGACCAGAATCCAGTGATCTTCTCCAGGGTGACTTTAGCACCTGAGCAACCATTCATTGCCCACCGCTGCGTCTAACTAATATCCTGTGCCTAATAGATTTTTTTTTAAAAAAAGAAACGTTTTTAAATCTATTAACTTCACAAACCACTAGCTCCCACCAACTGACAAACTACGAATGTCATCAAAACCATCTGAAGGCTATAGAAAACTTCCCCCATCTTTTTCTAACGGCCTCTATGATGTGCCCACCAATGAATTTTAAACATGCCTTGATTTATGACGTTTCTAGTTCTGTAAAACTAAAAAAAAAAAATCATGAAACTGCTTCTGCATTGGAACATGAAGCTTAGGATAACCAGAATCTATGTTCCTAGGCAATGGCCACTCAGAGTGCCTCCAGAACACATTGTCTGTTATTACTTTTAATGTGAGAGTTGTTCTGTGCAGTAGTACCTTCTTGTCAGTCAGTAGCCCACAAATAATAACACGGAGACTTGTTATTAATTATGAAAGCTTAGTCTTAGCTTAGCTTTCTTCCCAACTTGCTCTTATAGCTTAAATTAACCTGTTTCTATTTATATATGTTCTGTCACGTGGTTCAGTTACCTCTCCTCTGTACCGTATATCCAACTTCTTCAGTGCCTGGCTGGCATCTCTCTGGTGCACCTAGACTCATCCCAAGTTCCTCTCTCTCCCTGGAAGTCCTGTCTAATCTTTGCTAGTTAGCTATTGGCCATTTAACTTTTTATTAAATCACAGTAATACATCTCACAGTGTAATCAAATATCTCACAACGTTTTCACCTTTTGTCTAAATAAAAAGAGAAAGGTTTTAACTCTAACATAGTAAAATTATATATATAATAAGATCAGTCATCAATTAAGATTTACAATGTTCAGTCTATCTGTATTTGGCA
>NW_004950851.1:3086-4491 GCF_000317375.1 Microtus ochrogaster
ATGAAGCTCCGACCCAGGATGGACATAGGCTAGAATCTCCCTGGTAAGCCACCTTGTGGGCTACAGCAGATTATTAGAGATGGGCTAGTCCAGGTGTGAGAGTTAGCCTAGAAGAGGCTAGATAGAAATGGGCCAAGCAATGATTAAATGAATACAATTTGTGTGTTGTTATTTCGGGGCATAAGCTAGCAGGCAGCCCGGGGTGCTGGGGAGGCATCCCCGCCACTCCTATTACTACAGAGGAGATATGCCTCACTGTCATGAGAAGCTTTATGATATTAAAACATCTTAATGTCATATTTTGTAAACCTTTGAAGGGGTCAAAGACCATCTGTCTATTTAACATGCATCTCTGTTCTTGAAAACGTACCTAACATGACTATAAGTTTGATTGTTATGGTTGACTAACCACTAGACTGTATTTCTTAATTATCCCAAATAGTTTATAATAGTAGCTTTCAAGTCTAGAACTTTAGACTATATTTTTAAAATTATCTTCATAGGTACACTATCTTAAACAAGAACAGAAACACACACACACACACACACACATATATAGTATGTTCAAACAAATTTGTGTTTGTATTAAGTTTGTATCAATATACAAAAATACTTAAATTCAAAAGTAGAAACATCTAGAGATTATGTTATAACAAAATAATCTTAAATTTTTATCAATATACAAAAATCCATACCAATGTAAACTATTTGAGATTAATAGTTGCTCTTTAGTTTAAAAGTAGATTCAATAATCTACCCTCCTATTCTATCATTCCTGTATCTGCCCTATTTTCTTTTCAGAAAGAAAGCTTTTTTCCTGACCATGACCAGTAACAGTTTGCAACCAACTTCCCCAAATGATGACAAACATCCATAACCCACCAAAGAACACCCACCACACCTCTTAGGAATATGGGTAATGTTCCTAAAATTACTTCCAGTTCTCTGGGGGGTGAGGGTATCTTTAGGGGACCCTGAGAAAATTGGGGTAATGATCAAGTTCTGGCAGAGCTAGGTGTATTATTTTTCGTTCGGTCTCTGTGTGATGGGATAGTGTAGCGTTTATCTGAAGTCCTGGATGGAATAGTCTGTGAAGCTGAACCATCTCTGCTAGTAGTTTTGAAGTTGTTCTACATGTAGAGTTTTGTGGAATCAGCAACAAAGACATTCTGAGAGGCTGGATCTCCTGGGTTGCTTGTCTTTATTGGTGTCTGGTTCTTTTTTTTCTGAAAACACACAAACTTTTAGGGGTAACTTATATATCAGCAGTTACACAACTGTGGAATATGTAGTGTGCACAAATCAACTGAAGATGCTTCTCTGTTTTGTGTTTGAGTAGGTAACAGACATCTGTCAACTTTATAAGTCCAATTGGACTGTATAACAAACTAATATAAATCTCCAT
>NW_004950852.1:0-1095 GCF_000317375.1 Microtus ochrogaster
TTTCTTTGCTTTATGTTTAAAAACCACCTATGAGTGAGTACATGTGATAATTGTCTTTCTGTGTCTGGGTTACCTAACTCAAAATAATGTTTTCTAGTTCCATCCATTTTCCTGCAAAATTCAAGTAGTTGTTATTTTTTTCTGCTGTGTAGTACTCCATTGTGTAAATGTACCACATTTTTTTTTTTATCCATTCTTCGATCGAAGGGCATTTAGGTTGTTGCTAGGTTCTGGTTATGACAAGCAAAGCTGCTATGAACATAGTTGAGCACATGTCCTTGTGGCACGATTAAACATCCTTTGGATATATACCCAAAAGTAGTATTATTGGGTCTTGAGGAAGGTTGTTTCCTAATTTTCTGAGAAATTGCCACACTGACATCCAAAGGGGTTATACCAGCTTGCATTCCCAGCAGCAATGCAGAAGTGTTCACTTCTCCCCCACAACCTCTCCAGCATAAGTTGTCATCAGTGTGTTTGATCTTGGCCATTCTTACAGGTGTAAGATGAAATCTCAGAGTTGATTTGATTTGAATTTCTCTGATGACTAAGGATGTTGAACATTTCCTTAAGTGTCTTTCAGCCATTTTAGATTCCTCTGTTGAGAGTGCTTTGTTTAGGTCTGTACTCCACTTTTTTTATTGGATTATGTGATCTTTTGATGTCTAATTTCTTAAGTTCTTTGTATATTTTGGAGATCAGACCTCTGTCTGATATGCGGTTAGTGAAGATCTTTTCCCATTCTGTAGGCTGTTGTTTTGTCTTGTTGACTGTGTCCTTTGCTTTACAGAAGCTTTTCATTTTAAGGAAGCCCTGTTTATTAATTGTTTCTCTCAGTGTCTGTGCTGCTGGGGTACTATTTAAGAAGAACCCTGTGCCAATGCATTCAAGTGCACTTCCCACTTTCTCTTCTATAAGGTTCAGTGTGCCTGGCTTTATGTTGAGGTCTTTGATCCATTTGGACTTGAGTTTTGTGCATGGTGGTAGATATGGGTCTGTTTTCATTTTTCTATATGTTGATATCCAGTTATGCCAGCACCACTTGTTAAATATGCTTTCTTTTTTCCATTTGATATTTTGTTGCTTCTTTATCAA
>NW_004950852.1:3700-4485 GCF_000317375.1 Microtus ochrogaster
AAGCCACCATGTGGTTGGTGGGAATTGAACTCAGGACCTTTGGAAGAACAGGCAATGCTCTTAACCTCTGAGCTATCTCTCCAGCCCCTGATAGTTTCTCTTTAAGAATAGATTTATTTGTGGGCTGCAGAGATGGCTCAGCTGTTAAAGGCTAGGCTCACAATCAAACATATAAGGATAGATTTATTTGTATGAGTGTTTTGTCTGTATGTGTGTGTACGCTATGTGCATGCCTGTTTCCCATGGAGACCAGAAGAGGGAGTCAGAACATGCTGGACCTGGAGTCACAAATGACTGTGAGCCACAGTGTGGATGCTGTGATCTGAACCCAGGTTCTTAGCAAAAGCAGCAACTTCTCTGAACACTGCACATCCCTTTAGCCCCTCTGACGGTTTATTACTAAAAGATGTATTTTTATTAAGTATAGGCATGTGTCTGCATGTGGATATGCGTGTGTGAGTGTGGGTGCCTGCTGAGGCTGGAGGTATCAGATGCCCTGCTGTTGGAGTTACAGATGGTGGGGAACTGCTTGGCATGGGTGCTGGGAACAGAGCTTGGGTCCTCTCGAAGAGCAGCAAGTGCTCTTAAGCATTGAGCTATCTAATGGGCTCTAAGAAGCCCTTATGGAGTATCTGTTCAGACCCATTTCTTCATACCTTCTTACACTGAATTTGCGTGACCCTGAGGATACACACACACACACACACACACACACACACACATTTACTATTTGGTCCATTCTTTTTTTTTTTTTAATTTGGTCCATTCTTATAAAGTAATGTAAC
>NW_004950853.1:0-407 GCF_000317375.1 Microtus ochrogaster
AAAATAAAATAAAATGAGAACAAAAAAAAAAAAAGAGCTGAGCCCGCTGTCTAGTCCTTGAGGTTTAGGACTAGTTGGTTATTTACATTTGAATAGCATCACCTTCAGGAAATCAGATTACCACAGCAAAACATGGCTTTATTTTGTGGTGTATCCTATGTTCATTTTTACTACTTATAATATGAGTCAGTAGCTTTTGATATTAATAAATATAAAAATGCTTTCAAATAGTAAATATTCTAATGACATAATGTACAAATTGGTGTTATTCTCAGCACCACACTGGTCTTTCCTAAATGTATCTGTCCTGCTTTAAGGTCTTCCAGTTTTTGTTCACATTTTGTGTTTTATCTGACAAGTCCCTATTCACTATTATTTTCTAGAGATATGGTTTGGCCTTAAAATAT
>NW_004950853.1:2677-4484 GCF_000317375.1 Microtus ochrogaster
TTCTTTGACCACTCTCCAGTGAACATTCAGCATGTCTTTGAGAGACCGCACAGACCTGTCTCCCCCCCAACTTTTTTTTAAAGGCAGGCTTTTCTCATCTCCCTTTAGAACTGTGTGTATGTTATGAAAAAATTTATTGCTGCTGTTTACATGTTTACGAGAGCCTTACACTTGAGTCTTTGAACCCGGGTTTTAAGGCGGTGGTCTTAGGTGAATTAGCTAGCTCCCTGACCCTAGGAAGTAATGAAGGGAAGGATGACCACCATCATGAGAGTCTTTGTCATGAAGAATACATGTGTGGAAACCCTCAAGGGAATGCCTAGCTGATGGCATTGGCTTTAAACGTGCATTAAATAAACACGACTATTACCGTACAGTATAACTGATACAGAGGATAAAATGCAGCAGGAACGTGGAAGATAGCTGGGGAATGGAGTAAATCCAGAGGTTCACCTGGAAGACCCGCCCTCCCTTGCTGCTGTTTGTAAGTTCTCATAGTGGTCTTGTGTAAAGTAGTAAACAATGGAGCACTGATTTTAAATATTTTCCATGCCTTACTCTTTTTCCTAGAGCGTGGCCACATTTTCAAAGAACGTACGCCGCGCAGCATGGAGCAGGGCTTAGATGATGAAAGTCCTCAGGAATTCCTAGATCAATAATTGAAAGCACGGACCAAACCAAGATAGCATTTTCTCTGGAGTAACAGAGACGAGAAAAGAGAAAACTCCTTCATAATCTGGAGTCGTTTTGACTCTAGTAAGCCTCTCATGCATTAGCCCGTGGCATTGCTTGCCTGCGTCCTCATGTCATGTGTGTGCAACATGTTTGCTCAACTGGGGAAGTCTGCCAGGCTCACTCCCGCGCTATTTCTCCTTCTTTCAGGCTGTTAGCTTTCCTCCTTGGTTTCCTTTCCCCTCCCTGTGAGTATCTCTTCATTCTCCTAGAGCAGATGCACTCTCTCTTAAAGCTTCCTTCTGTGAGCTTCTGCACTTTCCTCCATGTGGTACCTGAGAACCTTTGTGTATTGATCTCCTCCAGTAGACTATAAACACTTTGAGGGAAGGCAGTGTTTTCTCGTTAGAATGTCTATTGCTTAAGGTCCCCAGCAAACATATTTATTTATGTAAATAAATGAATGCAGAGGCAGCTGTTATCAGGTGGTCAGCTCCACTGATGTTGCTCTTTTCTGCCACTGCTGACAAATGGACCCAAGGGCTTCTGTCTCCCGGATGATTTATCTTATAAATAGGTGCTTTGTCCTCCTTCACTTTCTTTTAACCTTTGTGTTTCCACACCTATCAACTTGACATCAAACACTAAGAATTTTAGTCACCTCTTTGTTAAGCAATAATTTGACTTTAAAACAATTTTTAAACCAAAATAACAAAAATTCCATTGCAAACATGGATGCTCCCTTAACACAAGCTAAGACCACATCACAGTCTGTAGTATTCCGAAGAGGAAGGCGACTTATTTTCAAAGGTAATACACAGTTTTCACAACCAAGACTGTAAGCACCTCATGAAACATGAAGTCTCTAGTTGTCTGAGTGAGCTGTGGCTAAACATTTCAACAGGATCAGCCTCTGTTTCTTTGATCTCAAGAATCTTACTTTTGAATGTCTACAGCTGGCATCTGCAGTAAAAGGCAGAGATCTGGATTACAGAGTACAAACAACACACACACACACACACACACACACACACACACAGTTCTCTAAGATCCACGGCATCTGGATTACAGAGTACAAACAACACACATGCACACATTCTCTAAGATCCACAGCATCTGGATTACAGAGTACAAA
>NW_004950854.1:0-1847 GCF_000317375.1 Microtus ochrogaster
ATGAAATTTCAAATGTGCTACACATATATTCTGTTGCCTGCAGAGGCCAGAATAAGGAGCCAGATCACCTGGAACTGAACTTCTACCATGCACATCACATTTATTAAGATCTATCTCTGGTCACATGACTTTGAGCTTGTGGATTCTTTTGGTTGATTTCATCCACTAGACTTTAAGCTCCACGATCAAGTGAATTCTTTGTTGTGTTTATGCCTGGACTTTCTATGCTTGAAACAGTGTCCAGAACACAAATTTTAAATGAAATCTTTAAAAAGATAAGAGATTTTAGATTTTGTATTCCTAAACAGAAAGTGTTCCTTCTGGACTCTTCCATGTTATGCAACTTTCTTGTCAAAAAGGTAAACCTGGAGAAACAGCTATGAATGTTGCAGACACAGAGTTTGGAGAGTGACAAAATGCTGATATTTAATAAAAGAGGCACAGTATTTTTTTCTCTTAGGTGATTTTGATGTTGTACTATAGAAGAACAGATACTTTCTCTGTAGTGTCAGAGAATATAACTAGTTTTAATGTGTAGATATAAAAGAGAAATGGATTCATTCTACTTTAGTGCAAAGAAACATAGAGTGATTTTGTTGTTAAAATGAATGAATTCTTTTGGATGTGGGAAAATGCTCTTGTACATTGTAAATATTTGTCACTAATATTGGTTTAATAAAATGCTGATTGGCCAGTAACCAGGAAGGAAGTATAGGTGGGGCAAAAAGACTAGAATAATTCTACGAAGAGGAAAGGCAGGGAGTTACACATCAGGCAGAAGCAGAGGAAGCAAGATGAGAATGACTTACTGAGAAAAGTTACCAAGCCATATGGCTAAACATAGACAAAAATTTTGAGTTAAGTTTTAATACCTAATTAATTATAAGCCTGAGCTAATAGGCCAAGTAGTTTATAATTAATATAAGCCTCTGGGAGTTTCTTTGGTACAGAATTACTGCAGAACTGGTTGGGACAGAAACTTCCATCTGCACATAAGACTTTTGATATTGGGTATACAGATTTTGAGGATTATAAATAAAGAACTTATGAATTAGAAAAACTGGACATGTATTTTCTAAATATATTCAGTATATTATGATTATATATATATGATATATATATAGATTACATAGAAATAAATAAAGTATGTGAGATATGTACCTAAGATTACTAGATTAAGAAAAACAGTTCAAGTAAATTTTAACGATTTATTAAGTTTTGCAGTGTTGATACCTTTTGATGTGGGATTATACAAAATATGTATTTACTGTTGTGAGATACCACACTAAAACTTTTTTATGAAGCCATCAGTATTTCCTAACATGAGGATTTAATTTCTTCCAATTTGGAAATGTTTACATTCAGTGTTGTTATATGACTCAGCATCTATTTTTATGCTTCATTTGAATATATCTTAGTAAAGCTTTTTTATCTATTTAAATTTATTTAAGTTATAATATGTTAAGATATTTCTAACATTTTATGAATGTAAAATCACTTTACACAATACAGTAAATAATAACGATCGTTATCATTTGTTGAATCTAAATATGCCAGGTATATTTTGTACCCATTAGTTGTTAAGGTCCTTTTGACATTTGTCTTTAATGATGGAGCTGAATTTCTGGGAGCTCTGCAAAGCTATATCCACTTGATGATGAAATGAATCAACAAAGAATGCTTGCCTGGCTACTGTTGTTTATTGCCACCTCAATTCTAGAATTTATTTTAGAGCCTGGGCGCTGTGTTTTGTTGATGTGACTGTTTAGTTTGAAATAGGACAGGTTGTACTTTATTGCAATTCCCTCTTCAAAGACACATTTCTAGGACTAGCTGCATGTTTCCCA
>NW_004950854.1:3305-4484 GCF_000317375.1 Microtus ochrogaster
TTATTTTAGTTTATACATGCTAGAGCATGCTATTTAAGTTAACATTTTAAAAAAGAAATAGGTTAACATTTTTTCTTAATTAAAAGACGTAAAAACAATTAGAAACACAATTTGCCAAAAAAAAAAAAAAATCCTACAATCTTGTTTGTGAATTGTGATTCTACTGCAGAATTTAGTGCAGAGCTTCTTCTTCATAACGAAAATGTCATACTTTTGTCTCAGGTCAATTGCCAGCCTATGTAATTTGTCTTAAAGTAAAACTGCAAACTTGTCAGTTGTGGGGAGAGATAATGCAAAAGGGCATCCAAACACACACACACACACACACACACACACAATTTACATTTTAAATACATGCATCTATTCCGTCTGTTGATGGAAACCTGGTTTGCTTACAAAGAATATTGTAAATAAGGTTGCTGTGGACATTGATATAGAAATATCCATGTTGGTCTCTCCTATTATGTATGCACATATATGTTTGTGTGTTTGTATATAGCCTGCATATTCATAGAGGAAGTATAATTGTTCTGCTATATTGTGGTTCTTTTTAGAATTTTGAGAAGCCACCCTACTCAGAAAGTTTACATTTATCCAAAGTAATTCATAATATTTTCTATGTGTTTTCACCCTTTAATGCTTTCTTCAAACACACACACACACACACACACAAACACACACACACACACACTTCCACTCCACTTTATTCAGATTGCCTTTAGCAGGGGAGAGTCATTATGAAGCCCATTAATCTTCATTTTTCACAGCAAGATTCATTTTCTAGGAATGGAAGATGCAGAAATGGAAGCACGCAGCACTTCGTCAGCAGCCAGGATTTCTGAATGTGATGCAGGGCGAAAATTAAACACCAGAGACCAGGCAGCAGCTCTAATAACTCAGTAATTTCTAAATAAATAGACGGAGATTGATGGGACTGAAAACAGTTTTCTCTAACAAGGCAGCGCGTGCAGGGCAGTAATATTTGCCTCAGCTACGCTCTGCATTAGGGATTAGGATTCCTGCAAGTTTCACATTTCCCCATCAGAGAATTTGCTTCTTCTATCAGTCAAATGGTAGTTAATTATCATATTTCAAGGAGCAGCTCATTAATTCATTAACTAAAAATAACTGGATATTTGTGTAGGAAGATAACACATAATAAAGGATAACTGGGACAGC
>NW_004950855.1:0-541 GCF_000317375.1 Microtus ochrogaster
CTACCAGGCCCAGAGGAGCCACACTAGAGTCTGCCTGTTGCCTCATTGGCTAGGCATGATCAAGCCCTTTCACAGCACTTGGTAGGCCACAGCTTCCTACACTCCTCCCCCTACTCAGCCATATTAAAACTACTTTACAATAAAGATCAAAGGCCCAGCACAAATGGCTGTCGTTGGCTTCTAGTATGGGTACTCATACAGAGATCTGAATTTTCAATAAGAACCAAATCTTAAAATAAAAATTGTGGTATCTTTTCCGGTAGACTGTCCACACCCAAAAGATGTAGTGGGGGTATGTGTGTGAGTGTGTGTGTGTGTGTGTGTGTGTGTGTTGCACTAGATTCTGACCCTTTTGGCCAACGTTTTAACCTACCACAGACTATTTCTTTGGGAGTAAAATTTGACAATTTAGGAGCTTTGTGATTTCTTTTACTTTTTTTTTTTTTGCAGATAAGCACTCTTAGAATTAGTCACAGAACACAAAATTTATTGACAACTAAACATCTGATGCCAGCCTACTTCTTATGTAGACTGCTTACTG
>NW_004950855.1:641-2416 GCF_000317375.1 Microtus ochrogaster
GACAACTAAACATCTGATGCCAGCCTACTTCTTATGTAGACTGCTTACTGCCTTCCGGCCACTGACTTTGGGACCGCTTAAAGGAGCCTTGTCAACAGAGAAGGCAGATTCAGCTACAGTTCAGAGAAGAGGCTGGTATTTGTGTGAATGTACAATACTAACTCTGAATCACTTGTTGTGATTATGGGAAACTTGTCAAAAGCCAGGTTCCTTGGTACATGCCTACAGTATTAGAACCTCAGGATTTTGGCCTGAATCCAAAACCTTAACAATCTTGTCTCCACCAGTATCTAGATAAGATGTCTATATGGCTCCCTGTATTTATTCTCTACGGTTACCATTAAAAATTATCATAAACTGGATGGCTTAAAACAAAATAAATGTATTGTTTCACAAGGAAAAGGGCAATAAGAAATGAAGGTAATAGTAAGGCTGATTCCTTCTTGGGGGAGTTTCTGATAAGGTGTGTGGGTTGCCCACAATCCCTTCTGCTTTTTATATTTGTATCACTCCAGTCTCTGCCTCTACAGATGCAAAGTGCTCTTCCATTGCCTTTCCTCTGTATTCATTCCAATTGCCTTCTTCCTAAGTGGATGATCGCATCATTGTGTACAAACGCATCTACAAAGACCCATTTTCCAAATACAGTCACACTCAAGGCTACTATAATTTGAACATAGCATTAGGGATGCACAGTTCTCACTCTGTGAGAGATACTGGTTCAGATAAGTGGCTTTCACGGTTTTATAGCAGTAGAGCCATTCATAAAATCCCATTGAGACTAGAACCAACCACAGCTTCTTTCATCTAACTGCAGATTGGAACCAAAACTTATATTCATTCACTCTCATTCTTGCTTTTCCTTGACCTTTGAGGAATCAGGACAACTTGAATACTGTCGGTGTATAGGACAGAAAGCATAGTTCAACTCACCGTTCAATGCTAGCCAGTTCAATTCCATCAAGAATGACACTAATAACAGCTACCTGCTACCTAACCCAGAGGTCTGTTTTAAGGAAGAATTAAGATTGAAATATGTGAAAGATTTTGGGAAAACTCTGAATGTTAGACTGAGATCAGTGATGACCATTTGTTGTGTTAGGAGCAGCGGGGCTGTGTCCCGCCACCCAGCTGCCCGCATGGCTAGCTTTATACCCGAAATAATTACACCGAAACTGTATTCTTTTAAACACTGCCCGGCCCATTAGTTCTAGCCTCTTATTGGCTAACTCTTACATATTGACCTAACCCATTTCTAATAATCTGTGGAGCCCACGAGCTGTCTTACCAGGAATGATCTTAACCTGCATCTGTGTCAGGAGTGAGAATCATGGCGACTCACTGATTCAGCTTCTTTTTCCCAGCATTCTGCTCTGTTTTCTCCACCTACCTAAATTCTACCCTATCCGAGGCCAAGCAGTTTCTTTATTACTTAACCAATGAAACAACAGATAGAATGATGACCCACCTGCATCATTTCCCCTTTTTCTGTTTAAACAAAAAAGAAAGGCTTTCACTTTAACATAGTAAAATTACATATAACAAAACAGATATTAAGCAAGAATTACAGTTACAATATCTATATCTATTTTATCTTTTATCATAACTAAGGAAAACTATAACTATAATAACCATTCTTCAACTCCATCAAAGACTCCAGAAGAATATAATATTACCAAATAAACACAAAGTCCAAAACTCTAGAAATGACAGAGACATCTCGCTGTCTGGACAGTCACCCAAAGTTCCTCTGTACCATTGGGGCATCCATCTTC
>NW_004950855.1:3492-4476 GCF_000317375.1 Microtus ochrogaster
TAATCCAGACTCTCTGTGAATTTTACATTTTTACATGGCTTATTTTTTTATTTCTTTTAATCTCTTAACTATCTGTACTCTGTCTCTTTAAAGACTTTACCCTTTTTTTAAGACATTAACTTTATTCTCTCTCTTTTTTTTTCTCTCTCTCTCAAGCCTACATATACTCATCCAACAATGTGGTCTTTTATGTCTAAATCTGTTTTATTGTGAATCTGTAATTTTTTTACTCTCCAGGAGCATTTCTTAAAATGTTAAGCAGTTCTTAAAAACTTAAGTTGCACCATGTACAGGTAATACGGTATCGTCTGTTTCCTGCCCAGTCGAAACCTTAGCTGAGCTGTTATTACAGTAATTATGGTAGTTCTGACCAGCACAGTTTAGCATGGAGCAGTTGCTCCTGCCTCAGATCCATTTGGTGCCCCTGAGCTGCGCACAGTTCCAGGCACACAGCAAGTCCACACTGGAGCCACACTCAGCAGTTTAATTCTGAGACTGACCGTGCAGCACAGAAACTCTTTTTATCCAAGTTACAACCAAATCTGACATGCAGAGCACTGCGCAGTCTGAAAACAGGTCTCTGTATGTCGGCAGGAATCCGCCATGCTCTTCTGCCTGCCTAAGCCTGATTCTGCCATCTGCCCAGGTGTAGGCAGGGAGCGCTGAGCCATTGGCACGGTCTCAGAGCACTCTCCTCCCGATCCCAAGTGGGAACACAAACATCCAGTTCCATAAAATCCATTGAAATGCTTTAAAGCCAGAGTTCACGCTGGCAGCACAGCCCCAAGAAGCCGCGCTTAAAATGACGCAGCATTTTTTTTTGCTGCTGATGCCAAATCAGGAAATCTCTCTACAGCATGCCACCAACTAACAGCCAAAACCTGTGTTAAACTCTGTCTTTTTCTCTGATTAAAATTAAGCTCTCTCAGGTTTTACGTGGAGTTTATTACCATGTTGGGTGCCACTCTGTTGTGTTAGGAGCAG
>NW_004950856.1:0-4476 GCF_000317375.1 Microtus ochrogaster
GCTCTGGGTGGGTAGCCTTAGGGTAGGAGCTTAAAACTGTTCTTGAGCATTGATCCTAACATAGAGCAGGGCAGGGTTGGGGAGGGGTGCTGGGGGGGCTGGGTTGTGCAAAAGAAAGACAGCCCTGCAGAAAGAGCTGGGGGAGGGGGGTTGTGCTCTCTCCCGGGACACTCCGCCCCTGGATAGCACAGACTCACCCGTCCAGATGGGATTCCTCAGCAAGTAAACCTCCACTCCACTTCTATCCTCTACCATGATCCCCATGCACCTAATTTAATAAGGAGATCTTGTCATTTTCTATTTCCCATGAAGATAAGATCCATGTATTATTAACAGAGGCTGCTCATCATCAATGTACGTCTCTCTTAGGGTCCTCTTTGCTGTCTAAATTCTCTGGGATTGTGATTTGAAGGCTGGTCTTTCTTTGCTTTATGTCTAGAAGCCACTTATGAGTGAGCACATATTATATTTGTCTCTCCGGGTCTGGGTTACCTCACTCAATATGATATTTTCTAGATCCATCTATTTACCTGCAAATTTCAGGATGTCATTATCTTTATCTGCTGTGTAGTACTCCATTGTATAAATGAACCACATCTTCTTTATCTATCAGGAATGAAAAAGGGGACATAACAACAGACACTGAGGAAATTCAAAGAATCATTAGGTCTTACTACAAAAACCTGTACTCCACAAAATTCGAAAATGTAAAAGAAATTTTTTAGATAAATAACATATACCAAAATTAAATCAAGACCAACTGAGCAATTTAAATAGACCTATGAGCTACGAGGAAAGAAGAGTTGTCATCAAAAACCTTCCAACCAAAAAAAAGCCCAGGGCTGGATGGTTTTAGTGCAGAATTCTACCACAACTTTCAAGAAGAGCTAATACCTATACTCCTCATAGTTTTCCACATAAAAGAAACAGAAAGGTCATTGCCAAACTCTTTTTATGATGCTACAGTTGTTCTGAAACCAAAACTGCAAAAGACTCAACCAAGAAAGAAAATTACAGATCAATTTCACTCATGAACATGGATGCAAAAATTCTCAATAAAATACTGGCAAACCGATTCCAAGAACACATCAAAAAATCATCCATTAGCCGGGCGGTGGTGGCGCACGCCTTTAATCCCAGCACTTGGGAGGCAGAGGCAGGCGGATCTCTGTGAGTTCGAGACCAGCCTGGTCTACAGAGCTAGTTCCAGGACAGGCTCCAAAGCCACAGGGAAACCCTGTCTCGAAAAACCAAAAAAAAAAAAGAAAAAAGAAAAAAAAATTATCCATTAAGATGAAGTAGGCTTCATCACAGAGATGCAGGGTTGGTTCCACATATGAAAATTTATCAATGTAATCCATTATATAAATAAACTGAAAGAAAAAAACCATATGATCATTTCATTAGATGCTGAAAAAGCATTTGACAAAATCCAACACACTTTCATAATAAAGGTCTTGGAGAGATTAAGGATAGAAGGATCATATCTAAATATAATAAAAGCAATAAACAGCAAGCCAACAGGTTACATCAAATTAAATGGAGAGAAACTCAAAGCCATTCCACTAAAATCAGGAACAAGACAAGGCTGTCCACTCTCTCCCTATCTCTTCAACATTGATGGAAGAGGGTCATCTGTCTATGTGTTACTCTCATTGGTTAATAAAGAAACTGCCTTGGCTTTTTGATAGGGCATGATTTAGATAGGTGGGGTAGACAGAACAGAATGCTGGGAGAAAGAAAGCATAGTTGGTGAGACACTATGGAGCCAGCTACCAGGTCAGACATGCTGCATCTTTCCCGGTAATCCACCACTTTGTGGTGCTACACAGATTATTAGAAATGCGTTAATCAAGATGCAAGAATTAGCAAAGAAGAAGCTAGAATTAATGGGCCAAGCAGTGTTTAAAAGAATACAATTTGTGTATTGTTATTTCGAGGCATAAGCTAGCCAGGCTGCTGGGTGCTGGGTGGCAGGAACGCAGCCTACTGTTCCTTCTACACAACATAGTGCTTGAAGTTCTAGCAATAACAATAAGACAACATAAGGAGGTCAAGGGGATTCAAATTGGAAATGAAGAAGTCAAAATTTCATTATTTGCAGATGATATGATAGTGTTCATAAGTGACCCCAAAATCTCTACTAGAGAACTCCTACAGCTGATAAATACCTTCAGTGATATGGCAGGATACAAGATCAACTGAAAAAAATCAGTAGCCCACTTATACACAAAAGATAAAGAAACTGAGAGGGAAACCAGAGAAACATCACCTTCCACAATTGCCTCAAATAACATAAAATATTTTGGGATAAGACTAACCAAGGAAGTGAAAGACCTAATTGACAAAAACTTTAAGCTTTTGAAGATAGAAATTGAAGAAAACACCAGAAAATGAAAATATCTCATATGCTCTCGGATAGGCAGGATGAACATAGGAAAAAATGGCAATCCTACCAAAAGCAATCTATAGATTCAGTGCAATCCCTATCAAAATCCCCAAATAATTCTTCACTGTCCTTGAAAGAACAATAATCTACTTCATATAGAAAAACAAAAAAACCCAGGATAGACTAAAAAATTCTATACAATAAAGGAACTTCCAGAGATATTACCGTCCCTGACATTAAGCTCTATTACATAGATACAGTAATCAAAACAGCTTGGTATTGACATAAAAAGAGACATTGACCAATGCAATTGAATTGAAGACCTGGATATCAATCCATACACCATGAACACCTGCCAACCCTCTGTTTGTGTTTTCTTCCTTGCCTCCATTTCAGTTTTCAAGTCTTGAACTGTTTCCATTATTTGTTTGATTGTTTTTCCTTGATTTCCTAGGATATCATTCCCAGATTTACTCAGTTCTTCAAACTTCCTGTTATTCTTCTCATCCATTTCTTTAAGGGAGTTTTTCACCTACTGTTTAAGGGCCTCTATCAATTTCATGAAGTCAATTTTTTACTACTTCTTCTTGATTAAGGTGTTCATGTCCTCCTGTTGTAAGGTCGCTGGGTTCTGGTAGTTTCATGTTGTTTTCAGATTGTAGGGTGAATTCTTGCATTTGTGCCTGCCCATCTCTTCCTCTGAATGCTCCCCTATGGATCTTCTTTTACAGGATCAGGTCTCCTTGCCCACTGATGTACCTTCTGGTGCCAAGATCAGGTCTCCTTGCTGGCCAGGTAGCCCAGTGATGGGTCTCCTGGCACTGAGATCAGATCTCCTTGCTGATCAGGTAGCTCATAAACAAAGGGCCTTCCTTGCTTGCTGCAGGCAGGCTATTGAGACAAAGGAAGTACTGCCCGCCCGGTTGCACTCACGACTCGGTCCTAGCACCCAAACAGGCTGAGCTGGGTGATGTTATGTGCCCGAAGAGGAGAGGGAGGCAGAAAGAGGGAGGAGTTCAGCATGCAAGCTGGGTGGGATAGGAAGAGAGAGGCAGTATCTGGGGAGTATAGCCCCTGTAGGAAGACCAGGTAGTGTAGGGGGATGAGGAAAGTCTGTGTTCCGTGTCCCGGGCTGCTGCTGCGAGTCGGAAACTCTGACCTTGTAGGGTTAAACCCAATCCATTGGGGGCGGGTTCACCTCGAGCTAATGATTACCTATAAATCTGCTGGGTGTGCGCCCACCCTTTCCTTCTGCTTCCTGTTCTCCACGGAAAACGTGGTACTGTAAATCTATTTTCCCCATTAAAGCTGTGTATATTTTTAAAATCTGTCTGCATTCATTTATGCCGCAACGTTGGGCAATCTTGCCCCCACCCCTGCACGGGGGGGGGGGGGGGGGGGCTCAAGCTCGATCTTTACCAGCCTTTGAGAGCAAGATAAGCTACCGGAGCTCAGGAAGCACGATTGGACTAAAACACGTAGCCCGCTAGCTAACACAGCATGCTCCCGGGTGCCACTTTTTAGTTTGTGACTCGGGCCCCAGTGCAGAGTCTGAGATACACTTGGCCACACACGCCCATTCCGTGCCGCCTGCTCGCCAGAGCAATTAACTCCTCCCTGCCTGCCTTGGCATTTGGAGCTGAACCCTGGAAGCTCAAGTACCTGCAGTTTTGCAACAAAAGCCCCCACGGTGGTAGATTTGGTCTGATTCATAGTGACCCCTTCCATGACCACTCTAACTCCTCAGGCAGAACCATAACTTTCAGTTTTGAGTTGTTTCAGACTGACTCTCCACGTGGACTCAAGTGGACTCTTTCACCACCACTGGCAGGAAACGGTCATTGCAGGTAAAAAAAAATTTCTTTTATAAATAAAATATCTGAAAACGTTATCATTCAGGACTTTAACAGCATTTTTGAGTGTACCATGTGGGAGATTTTACAAGAGGTGTATAGCACCCCACATCTATGGATCTTTCTGGGATTCGTAGTTTTCCTTGTTACTATATGCCTTGATAATAAAAATATGATAAAGTCTTTACGAGATGAATCCAGGATTCTTTTTTTTATTGAGAAAAGGAAAAAACA
>NW_004950857.1:0-4465 GCF_000317375.1 Microtus ochrogaster
GATCAGGTCTCCTTGCCTACCCAACACTGGCTCTCCCTAATGTTGGCTCTCCCCAAAGCTGGGTCTCCTGGCGCCGAGAGATCAGGCCTCCGTGATGGTTGGGCAGGTCACAAACAAGGTGCCTACCCTGCTTGTTGCAGGCAGGCTATAGAAACAAAGGCACTCCCTCCCGCTTGGGTGCCCCAAGGTTTCAGACCCACTGCCCAGACAGGATGGGCTGGTTGATGTTATGTGCAGAAAGAGGGCTGTGGAGCCGAAGTGGGGAGGGTTCTGGGTGGAAGCTGGGTGGGCTAGGAAGAAAGAGACAGTATGGACGGAGTAGAAGCCCTGCAGAGAGCCCAAGAAGGCTAGGGGGCCACGGGGCCTCTGAGCTCCCCGTCCCAGGTTGGCGCCACGGGTCCAGAAACATACCCCAAGGCTGGGTCTCCTGATGCCACCGAGAGATCAGGCCTCTGTGCTATATGGGCAGGTTGCAAACAAGGTGCCTCCCCTGCTTGTTGCAGGCAGGCTATAGAAACAAAGGAACTCTCTTCCGCTTGGGTGCCCCGAGGAATCGGACCCAGTGCCCAGACAGGCTGGGCTGGTTGATGTTATGTGCCTAAAGAGGGCAGTGGGGCCAAAGTGGGGAGGGTTCTACCCAAGAAGGATGGGGGGCCAAGGAACCTCTGAGCTCCCCGTCCCAGGCTGGCACAGTGGGGCCAGAAACTCACCCGAAGGCTAGGTCTCCTGGCGCCAAGAGTCATGAAATGCTTTTATCTGATGAGAAGAGCTGTTGTTTGGGAAATGTCAAACTACTGTTAGAAGTGAGACCAGTGTTGCTTTTCACGTTAGAAGCTTTACTTTGAAAGATAATAATGTTCATTTGAAAAAGTGTATGAATTTCATGAAATGCTTTTTTGAGAAACGAACATCGTTTCTCTGAAGAGAAGAGCTGTTGTGTGGGAAATGTCAAACTACTGTTAGAATTGAGACCACTGTTGCTCTTCACTATATAAGCTTTACTTTGAAAGATAATCACATTCTTTTGAGAGTGTATGAATTTCAGGAAAAGCTCTTGTGAGAAACGCTCATGCATTTCTCTGAAGAGAAGAGCTGTTATTTGAAAAATGTCAAACTAGTGTAAGATGTGAAACCAGTGTTTCTCTTCACTGTAGAAGCTTTACTTTGAAAGATAATCACGTTCTTTGAAAGTGTATGAATTTCATAAAATGCTTTTGTGAGAAACGCACATTCGTTTCTCTGAAGAGAAGACTTGTTGTTTGGGAAATGAAAACTACTGTTAGAAGTGAGACCAGTGTTGCTTTTCAAGTTAGACGCTTTACTTTGAAAGATAATCATGTTCTTTTGAAAGTGTATGAATTTCATGAAATGCTTTTGTGAGAACGCACATGTGTTTCTCTGAAGAGAAGAGCTGTTGTTTGGGAAATATCAAAATATTGTTAGAAGTGTGATCAGTGTTGCTCTTCACAATAGAAGCTTTACTTTGAAAGATAATCACGTTCTTTTGAAAGTGTATAAATTTCCTGAAATTCTTTTCTCTGAAGAGAAGAGCTGTTGTTTGGGAAATGTCAAACTACTCTTAGAAGTGCGAACAGTGTTGTTCTTCAGTGTAGAAGCTTTACTTTGAACGATAATCACGTTCTTTTAAAGTGTATGAGTTTCATGAAATACTTTTGTGAGAAATGCACATGCATTTCTCTGAAGAGAAGAGCTTTTTTTGGGAAATGAAAACTACTGCTAGAAATGAGACCAGTGTTGCTTTTCACGTTAGAAGCTTTACTTTGAAAGATAATCACCTTCTTTTGAAAGTGTATGAATTTCATGAAATGCTATTGTGAGAAACGCTCATGTGTTTCTCTGAAGAGAAGAGCTGTTGTTTGGGAAATGTCAAACTACTCTTAGAATTTAGACCACTGTTGCTCTTCACTGTATAAGCTTTACTTTGAAAGATAATCACGTTCTTTTGAAAGTGTATGAATTTCAGGAAATGCTCTTGTGAGAAACGCTCATGCATTTCTCTGAAGAGAAGAGCTGTTGTTTTAAAATGTCAAACTACTTTTAGATGTGAGACCAGTGTTGCTCCTCACTGTAGAAGCTTTACTTTGATAGATAATCACGTTCTTTTGAAAGTGTATGAATTTCATGAAATGCTTTTGTGTGAAACTCAGCAAAACTTCAATTACCATAGAAGGACATAACAAGATATTCCATGACCAAAACAGGTTTAACCAATACCTAGCCACAAATTCAGCTCTATACAAGTACTAGAAAAAAAACTCCAACCCAAGGAAATTGGCTACATCAACAAAAACCCAGACAGTGTATGATCTCACAGCAGCCAATCCCAAAGAAAGGAAAAACACACAAAATAACATCACCTACAATGAAAACTAACTTCACAGGAAATAGTAATTCCTGCTCATTAATATCCCTTACCATAAATGTACTCAACTCACCTATAAAAAGACACAGGCTTTCTGGATATGAAAACAGAATTCTTCCTTCTGCTGCATAGAAGAAACACACCTCAACCTTAAAGATACTTTTCTTCTGAGTAAAGGGTTGGAAAAAAATGTCCAATCAAATGGACCTAATAAACAAGCAGGTGTAGCTATCCTAATATCTAACAAAATAGACTTCAAACTAAAAAAAGTCAATCAAAAAGACAAAGAGGGACATTTCATGAGTCACAGGAAAAATCTGTCAGCAGGAAATTTCAGTAGTGAACATCTGTGCCCCAAATACAAGGGCACCCTCAAATGTAAAAGAAATACTTCTAAATCTTAAATCACACATTAAACCACACACACTTAATAGTGGGAAACTTCAACACTCCACTCTCACCACTGGACGGGTCAGTCAGACAAAAACAGAGAAATGAGAGAAGAACAGATGTTATGACTCAAATGGACTTAACAGACATCTATAGAGTATTCCACCCAAACAGAAAAGAATATACCTTCTCAGCACCTCATGGAACCTTCTCAAAAATTGGCCACATACTCAATAACAAACTTCAACAGGTACAAAATGTTGGAATAGCTCCATGTAGCTTAGTGGATCACTATGGCTTAAAATTAGAATTCAATAGCAACACTAATTCTAGGAAGCCCACAAACACATGGAAATTAATCAATGCTCACCTCAAGCATCAAGGGATCAAGGGAAAAATAAAGGAAGAATTAAAGACTTCTTAAAATTCAATAAAAATGACCAATACAACATACCCAAATTTATGTATGGGACAAAATGAAAGGAGTCTTAAGAGAAAAATTTATACCACTAAATGCTTACATTAAGAAGCTGGAAAAATCCCACATCAGTTAATTAGCAGAACATTTGAAAACTTTAGAACAAAAAGAAGTAAGCTCACCAAAGAGAACTGGTCGGCAGGAAATAATCAAATTGAGAGCTGAAGCCGGGCGGTGGTGGCACACGCCTTTAATCCCAGCACTCAGAGACAGGCGGATCTCTTGGAGTTCAAGGCCAGCCTAGTCTACAAGAGCTAGTTCCGGGACAGGCACCAAAGCTACAGAGAAACCCTGTCTCAAAAACCAAAAAAAGAAAAAAAAAGAAAAAAATTAGAGCTGAAATTAACAAAATAGAAACAAAGAAAACAATACAAAGAATCAGTGAGACAAAAGAGTTGGTTCTTCGAGAAAATCAACAAAATAGACAAACCCTTTACCCAAACTAACCAAAGAGAATATCTAGATTAATAAAATCAGAAATGAAAAGGGGGACATAACAACAGACACAGAAAATCCAGAGAATAATCAGGTTATATTTTGAAAACCTGTACTCCACAAAATTAGAAACTTAAAAATGGACAATTTTCTGGATAAATACCACTTACCAAAATTAAATCAATACCAGATAAGCATTCTCTCCATATCTGTTCAATATAGTTCTTAAGGTCCTAGCTAGAGCAATAAGACAACAAAAGGAAATCAAGGGGATACAAATTGGAAAAGAAGTCAAACTCTCACTATTTACTGATGATATGATAGTTTACATAAGCAACCCCAAAAATTCTACCAAGGAACTTCTACACTTTCAGCAATGTAGCAGGATACAAGATTAACTCAAAAAAAAAAAACCAAATCAAATCAAATCAAAACAAAACAGTAGCCTTCCTATACACAGATGATAAAAGGGCTGGGGAAGAAATCAGAGAATCAACACCCTTCACAATAGCCACATATAGCATAAAATATCTCAGAGTAACTCTAACCCAAACAAGTGGAAGACTTATAGGACAAGAACTTTAAATCTTTGAAGAAAGAAATTGAAGATGACACCAGAAAGTGGAAAGATCTCCCATGCTCTTGGGTAGGCAGAATTAACATAGTAAAAATGGCAATCTTACCAAAAGCAATCTACAGATTCAATGCAATGCCCATTGAAATCCCAGAAAAATTATTCACAGAACTCAAAAACAAAGTATTCAACTTCATATGGAAAA
>NW_004950858.1:0-1168 GCF_000317375.1 Microtus ochrogaster
CACTTTATGGATTGTGCTGTTTCTCCCAGACCCAAAGCTTTTGCTTGTGATGGCAATCTAATATCTGAAAAAGCAGAAAGAAATATACACTTTAAATATAAAGCATATTTTAAAAAATTACAATTAACCTATTATATTAATAAAGTATTTCTGGTAGTTGATGTCAGGAAGCTGTTTGCCCTCATACTAGTTTGCTATAATCACAATAGGAGAGTTTAACAATGTGCTACTAATGTTCAAATTAATAGTAACTGTATTAGTAAAAGATCTACCTTGGAGTGATCATGCACACTGAAAGTCCTAGCACTTGAGAGGTAAAGGGAGGAAGGACAGGAGTTCAAAGCCAATCTCTGTTATTTATAGACTTGAATACCAATCTGTATTTCAAACATACAACAATTATGAAAATCAGGTTGCTCACCAATTGGCTGTAAAGATGATTGGGTTGGTTCATATTTACAATGCAGAATAAAAGACCAGATAGAGAAAACAACTCTAGAATTGTATTCAAATTGGCTTGCTAAGTTCACAAGAGGCCTGTCTTTAAAATGTATCTTGCATTCCTTTGAAAACAATAAAAGTTACTCGACCAATTTACTACTCACGAGTCCAGCCAGCATCTTTTGAGGATTAGTATCAGTAGATAGGATTTGGCATTGATAAGCTGTCCAATGGGTTGGAAAGTAATCATGGAAGATCAGAGTTTTTAATCCTTTAAGATCATAATAATTCCTTCACAACAGCTCTGCCTGAGAAGGATACTGCTATTAAAATATGATTTACTAAATAAATGCTCATATGTGTGTTTAGAACTGAAATTAATCATTTATCTACAATAAGTAGCAAGTTCTAGTCTTCCTTATGTTTTGTTATGAAACATTTAAAAATGATATCTGAAATCAGGGATTGCCAATCTCAGCTTTCTTTCAGCTGTTAGCATAAAGCTCTTGGATGAGAAATAGTTATTTCCCACTTTCTCTCCACTGTTTCCTTATTTCCATACCTCTAATTTTCCTCTACTTCCTCTCCTTCTTCCTGACCTCTTCTTCTCACTCTCCCCTTCTTTACCTCTCCCTTATCTTTCTAAGCCTATTGAGTACCTACTGGTACAGAGGGTTTGCTGTGTATTTCTTGTAAGGTGAAGAAAGGAAAGATTAAACCATCTACC
>NW_004950858.1:3028-4457 GCF_000317375.1 Microtus ochrogaster
TAATTAAAGGAAATTAGGCCATGAATTTGAGATAGAGAAGAGGGACAGATAGGAGGACTTTAAGGGGGGAACAGAGAAAGGAAAATAGAAACAGTCAGGACAAAGACACCCCTGAAAATGTTCCAGGACAAATATCTGAAAGACCTGTTATTCAGAGAAAATGGTTTTTCATATGCGATGTGCAATTTTAGAAAATTAGTGAAAAACACTGAATTCAAGACTGCTTTGCAGTTATCAGTGTACACTTGGGAGGTTTTCTCTGTCCTGGAATTAGAGGCAGGGATTCCACCTAAGAACACGTTTTTGGCACAGTTCTTATATTTCCCACAAACACTAATTTTCTTCTCCATAAATAATAAGACGGATACACTGCTAGACCTTGTATCGCAAATAAAGAGAAATAATTATGTATTGTTCTGGAAACTCAATATTAAATGTAAGAATTGAACACTTATAATAAAGTCGCATGTATAAACTCTTTGAGTTTGGCTATAAGCAGTACAGAAAGTGTCCATAATGACAATTTCCTAATAGGTTATCAGAATATATTTCACAAAACACTACATGTTAAGTGGTTTCCTTTTTAAATCTCTGGTTAGCTTTTAAATTTAAATCTGGACAATTATCACTTATTGCATTTTCCCTAAAAATATCAGCCTATATTATATTAGCTCACATCAAAACCTTGTGTTCTTAAATGTATGAATTTAACTCATCCTTAAAAATATCAACTCATGCACATTTTATGAAAAACTCATTATCATTTCCCCACACACAGTGTACTGAGACAAGTAGTAATTGTATTGGTCTGTCTTCTGTTTTCTGAAAAGTTATGTTCTTCAATGAATAATTACCTTCAGAATAATTAAATGTTGTTGATATGGCATACTTATCACCTTTGTACACAAAAGATCAGTCCTTCTTCCTAGAAATCTGTCTCCTTTATGTCGGATAAGCTTACTGTCCATCATATGACTGGCTTAGATCCTGACTCATTTACACAATAACACAGCACTACATTAAAAGACAATAAGGTTTAATTTTAATTGATGACAGCCTATGAGTCCATGTTTTTGAATATATTAAAAGAACAATTATTTTAAGAATAATAAGACCCTTATAAAATGTCTTATGAATATATAGACAATGTGGCTCTGTGCCAGGGATGCCATTCAGATGTTTATAAACCATTTGGGCATCATAAAAACAGACACAGTTTAAATCAGAATAAAGCCTCATGAAATGCTTGAGACGCTGTGACAACACTGTAGTTATTTGAACTAACTCGGATACACTTCAGATCCAAGCAGCTATTCATAAATGCAAGCTTTTTGGTGTGATGATATCATGGGCTCTGCTAGAGGCTTGGCTAAATGTGAGCAAGGCTTCCTCTTAGCACTTCTCAAGAGAGATGAAAGGGCACCAGGTC
>NW_004950859.1:0-492 GCF_000317375.1 Microtus ochrogaster
TTTGTGTATACTATGACTTTCTTCTGCAACTTATTCAAGACTATTGAGCAAAGTAAGCAAGAAGCCCAAAGTCTTCGGGGAAAATTATGCAGCTAAGCACTCTATAGCCTCTACTTGCCAGGAATGAGGAACCTGGGGCTTCGTCCCTGCCTACTCAATGCCTGGCTTCTCTTTTATTGACACAGCCAGCTAATTCCGTGCAATAAAATGGAATACAAATATTTTTATTTGTATTTTTATTTATTTTATAAATAAAATACCAACAATGCTGATGATTGTTTCAGCCTCTTCTTACCACCTACCTCACTTCAGAATGCTGAGCGATGCTGAAGGAAGCGTTCCCGTCTGTGCTTTCGCTTGTGGTCACAGTGAGGCACCACTCCTGAATGCTAACTTATCTATAGTGCTACTCATACCATCAACCAAAATGGAATTAGTAGTCTAACTAGAACTACATTCCAATAGACACAGTGCTATCAGCCTCTGCAGATG
>NW_004950859.1:3087-4455 GCF_000317375.1 Microtus ochrogaster
CTCTCTCTCTGTCTCTGTCTCTCTCTCTCACACACACACATACAAATGACAAAATTTTTCAAAAGGCATCCAGACTGAATCAAAAAGAAAACAAAGGGTACAAAAAAAAAAAGAAAAAAGAAAAAAAACCATGAGACCTGTGGGAAACAAAGAGCTTTGAAAAACTCTTAATAAAGAAAAATGAACACCTGTGATATGGCTGTATGCAGAGCAATAGAAAAGCACAAGCTAGTTATACATGCCTGTGATCCCAGCACTTGGGAAGCTAAATCATGAGGAACATGAGTTCGAGGCCAGTGGGATGCTGCTTGATCCTACTTACCTAAACAACTTTTGAACATAATCCCATTTCAGTTTACTTATAAAAACAACACATACCAGGCAGTTTCTAAACACTCATTATATGTAATCTTAGCCAGGGTGGGGGTGGTTCAGAGGTGAAGGTGCCTATTGTCATCTTAGCCAGGTGGGGGTGGCTCAGAGGTGAAGGTGCCTATTGTCATCTTAGCCAGGTGGGGGTGGTTCAGAGGTGAAGGTGCCTATTGTCAAGCTTCAGGACTGGAGTTACGTCCCCAGGGCTCACGTGATGAATGAGAGGAGAGACTCAGCTATTTCATCTCTTCTAACCTCCAGGAGCAGAACACCATGGCACACATGTGACCCAACCCATACAGACACATAAAAAAAATAAATGAAAAACATTCCTTAATGCAATATGTATAATATTATTTGGGATTAATATCATTAAACCCATTATTTAGATAAGGAAACTAAGTCAGTGTGACTATGTGACTTGCCCCAAAGTCACAGGTAGTAAACAATGACTAGGATTTGAACACCAACAGTCTCTTTCCAGAGTTCTTGTAGTCACTGAAGCGAATTTTCTGCTAAAGCCTCACTTTAATTTGTACAAAATGTCCTTGATTCAGTAAATACTAATTTACTGTGTATCCAGGAAGACGGAAACTGGAAAAGTAAGTGTGGTCTTTTTGCCTAACTTCAATCCAATTATTTCTCTTAGTTTCTGAAGCCCAGAGACAAATATGACCTTGAGAAAGTGAGCAGGCATTCTAACTGCTCTTATGGTCTCAGAGCCAGAACAGAACTTTTTTTCTTAGTCAAAATATAGACAGAGGGTTGGTGATAAAGAGCCATGGGTAAGATTCAGAACAAAAGCTTCCTAGGAAAATCTTGACCTTGAGAGATCTATGAATCACTACTATAGACCCATGAACCCTGGAAACAGTCATGATCTAATACCCAACCTGGACATGTGAATTTTTTTTCTTTTTATTTTCGAGACAAGGTTTCTCCGTAGCTTTTGGTTCCTGTCCTGGAACTAGCTCTTGTAGACCAGGCTGGCCTCGA
>NW_004950860.1:0-4454 GCF_000317375.1 Microtus ochrogaster
AATTTATTTATTCATTAAAAATTACCACCTTTTCCCCTCCTCCCATTTTCCTCCCACTCTTCCTCCCCCTCCCTCTCCAGTCCTAAGAGAAGTCAGGGTGCCCTGCCCTGTGGGAAGTCCAAGGCCCTCCCTCCTCAATCCAGGTCTAGGAAGGTATGCATCCAAATAGACTAGGCTCCCAAAAAGCCAGTACATGTAGTAGAATCAAAACCCAGTGCCACTATCATTGGCTTCTCAATCAGCCCTCATTGTAAGCCACATTCAGAGAATCCAGTTTGATCACATGCTCGTTCAGTTCCAGTCCAGCTGGCCTTGGTGAGCTCCCATTATATCAGTCCCACCAAATTCGTGGGTGGACTCACCCATCGCGGTCCTGACTTCCTTGCTCATCTTCTCCCTCCTTCTGCTCTTCATCTGGACCTTGGGATGTCAGTCCAGTTCTCCAGTATGGGTCTCTGTCTCTATCTCCATCCATCACCAGATGAAGGTTCTGTGGTGATATGCAAGCAGCCACCAAATTCTTAACTCAAAACATTCAGGAAACCTAGTACATCATAAAAATATGAAACCTAAAAATAATAGGGCTAGAAGACATATTCCATCACAAAGACACAGAAAAATATATACAAAAACTATAGAAGAAAACTTTCCCAATCTAAATAAAGATTTACCAATGAAGGTATAAGAAATTTACAAAACTCCAAATAGACTGGACTAAAAATAATTCTTCTTGCCATATAATAACCAAAACACCAAATATACAAAATATAAAAAGAATTTTAAGAGTTACAATGGAGGGCCAGGCAGTGGTGGTACCTGCCTTTAACCCAGCAATTTGGAGACAGACATGAAGATCTCTGTGACTGTGAAGCAAGCCTGGTCTATAAGAGCTGATTCCAGGACAGCTAAGTCTGTTATACAGGGAAACATGATCTCAAAAATAAATAAATTAATTAATTAATTAAAAGAGCTGCAAAGGAAAAAGGCCAAGTAACATAAAACAGACCTATGAGAATTACACAAAACTTCTCAATGGAAACTCTGGAAGCCATAAGGTCCTAGACAGATGTTTTGCAGACACCAAGAGATCATGGATGTGAGACCAGACTACTATACCCATGAAAGCTTTCCATTAGTGCAGTTAGAAAAAAACAAGATATTTCATGACAAAACAATATTTAAACAATACCTATCTACAAATCCATCTTTACAGAAAGTAGTAGAAAGAAAACCCCTATACATGGAAGTTAGTTACACCCATGAAACACAGGCAATAGATAACCTTACACCAGCAAACTCCAAAGAAAGGAAAAACACAAACACTACCATTAGCAACAACAAAACCAACATAATAGAAATAAGCAATCACTGATCATTAATATCTCTTAATATCATTGAACACAATTTGCCTTTAAAAAGACGCAGGATAAAAGAATGGGTATGAAAACAAGATCCATTCTTTTGTTACATGCAAGAAACACACCTCAAACTCAGAGAGATATTACCTCAGAAAAAAGGATTGGGAAAAGACTTTCCAATCAAATAAACCAATAAAACAAAATGATGTAGTTATACTAATAACTAACAAAATAGACTTCAAATTAAAATTAATCAAAAGAGATGGAGAAGGATATAACTTATTCATCAGAGAAAAAAATCTATCAAAATGAAGTTTCAAATGTGAACATCTATGCCACAAATACAAGGGCAACCACATTGTAGAAGACACATTACTAAAGCTGAAATCACACATCAAAACACACATAATAATAGTGGGAGATTTCAACAGCCCACTCTCACCAATGGTGTAAATATCTAAACAGAGAATTCTCACCAGAAGAATCTAAAATTGCCAAAAGACATTCAAGGAATTGCTCAACATACTGAGTCAATCGGGAAATGCAAATCAAAACAACTCTGAGATACTATATTACTCTTGCCAGAATGACATTGATGACAGCTTATACTGAAGAGGATGTAGAGTAAGGGGAACACTCTAAAACTACTGGTGGTACTGCAAACTTGTAAGCCACTTTGGAAATGAGCAAGGTGGTGTCTCAGAAAACTGAGAATCAATTTATCTCAAGACACATCAATACCACCCCTGGGCATATACCTAAAGAATACACAATCATACCACATAGACATCTTCTCAGTTATGTTCATAGCAGCATTATTTGTAATAGCCAGAACCTGAAAACAACCTAGAAGTACCTCAACCAAAGAATGGATAAAGAAAATGTGGTACGTCTTCACAAAGGAGTATTATTCAGTGATTTAAAAAAAATGATACCATCAAATTTGCAGGAAAATGAATAGAACTAGAAAAAACATTCTGAGTGAGACAACCCAGAACCAGAACAACAAACATGGTATGTACTCACTCATAAGTTGATTTTAGACATGAAGCAAAGAACAACCAGGCTAAAATCCACAACTCCAGAGAAGGTAGGTAAAAATGGGGAGCCTAAGATGGATACACATGGAGGGCTGCAGAAACATTGAATAGTTAAGATCTCCTGGGTAACCTGGGAAAAAAAGTAGGAAGTAGGGATAGGGACAGGAACATGAATGCTTGAGATGGTCTAGTTTGGCGAAGAACAGAGAGGTGTGGTAATGAAAGACATATCTTTATAAAAGGATTCATTTGGAGTTAGCAAGAAATGAGGTGCTAGGGGAATTTTCAGGAATCTACAAGAATGAATCCAGCTAATACTCCTAGCAATAGTAGAGCGGGAGCCTGAACTGGTCTTGCTCTATAATAAAATTAGTGACTACCCTAGTTGTCATCTTTGTATCTACAGCCACTAACTGACTGAAGCAGACATAGTGGCCACAGCTAAGCTCTAGCCCAAGCTAATGTAGCTTATTTGAAGAGAGGGGAGAGGGATCCTATGAGAAAGGAGAATCAAGATCATTATTGGAAAACTCACAGAGACAGCTGACCTGAGCTAATGGGAGCTCATGGACTCTGGACTGACTGCCTGAGTATACTGCATGGTACTTAACTAAGTTCTCTGAATGTGGGTGATGGCTATGTGGCTTAATTTTTGGAGTCCCCCTGCAGTGGGACCAGGACCTATCCTTGGTTCATGAACTGTTATTTTGTAGCCCTTTCCCTGTGCTGGGATACCTTGCTCAGTCTTGATACAGGAGAAAAGATCTTGGTTCTGCCTCAAATTGGCATGCCAGACTGCGTTGACTCCCAAAGGGAGGCCTTACCTCCTCCTAGGATTGGATGGGAGGTAATATCTGGGGAAATGGGGGTTTATGAAGTGTAGAGAGGAGAAACTCTGGTGTGAATGCAAGCTCGTACAGCCCCTTTTGATGTCAGTGTGGTGATTTCTTAAAAGATTAGTAAACAACCTTCCTCAAGGCACAGTAATACCACTTTTGGGTATATACCCAAATGATGCTCAATTGTGCCACAAGGGCATGTGCTCAACTATGTTCATAGAAGCATTGTTTGTCATAGCCAGAATCTGGAAACAACCTAAATGCCCCTCAACCAAAGAATGGATAAGGAAAAGGTACACAATGAAGTACTACACAGCAGAAAAAAATAACATCTTGAATTTTGCAGGAAAATGGATGGAGCTAGAAAACATCATTTCGAGTGAGGTAAACCAGACACAGAAAGACAATTATCATATGTACTCACTCATAGGTGGTTTTTAAACATAAAGCAAGGAAAACCAGCCCAAAATTATTACAACTCCAGAGAACTTAGACAACAATGACGACACTAAGAGAGACATGCATAAATCTAATCTACACAGGAAATAGAAAAAGACAAGATTTCCTGAGTAAATTGCTAGCATGGGAATCTTGGGGGACTGTTGAAGGGGAGGGTAGAAGAAGGGAGGGAAGCAGAGAACAATGAAGAGCTCAGTAAAAAATTAATTTTAAAGAACAAGTAAAAATTATTAAAATAAAAACATATTCTGAAAATGGTTTTTCTTCTCTCAAATCATCCAAGATCATGAACTCTTCCCTTCTCCACCCACTCTTTTCCATACCCTTTCTCTCTCTCTTTGTAATAGAAAATATACATTTTAATAGTAATCATAAATATAAACAAATCAGGCAAAACAAATAGAAGAAGAAGCACATGAAATAAATACAGAGGCAGAGAGATACATAGCTCTCTATTCTGTTTTCCTTTCTTGGGTGATTCATAGCAAAGTACATTCCAATTTTCAATGTATGAAACTCTTTTTTTCCCTAGAGGTGTTATTCATAGAATTTCATCAGATTATAAAGAATTTGATGAAACAATAGAAATCAGTTACCTTTACCCTTATGTTAATGCTTCCTCAGATAGTACAAAAGTTTCTTTACTAATTACATGGTGAGTATGAGATTCTTGATAGGACAAAACAGCAAGTTCTTTTTTTTTTATTTATTAAGGATTTCTGCCTCCTCCCCGCCACTGCCTCCCATTTCCCTCCCCC
>NW_004950861.1:0-993 GCF_000317375.1 Microtus ochrogaster
GGAAAATGGAATGGGTACAGGATGTTGGCATGGGTAAAGGATATGGATGGGTTTCAGGACGTTGGAATGGGTTCAGGATAATGGTATGGGTACAGGTTGTTGGCATGGGTACAGGATATGGAAGGCTTTCAGGACGTTGGAATGGGTTCAGGATAATGGTATGGGTAGAGGATGTTGGCAAGGGTACAGGAAATGGTAGGGTTTCAGGACGTTTGAATGGGTACAGGAAAATGGAAAGGGTACAGGATGTTGGCATGGGTACAGGATATGGAAGGGTTTCGGGACGTTGGAACGGGTTCAGGAAAATGGGATGGGTACAGGAAGTTGGAAGGGTACTGGAAATGGAAGGGTTTCAGGACGTTGGCATGGGTAGAGGAAAATGGAATGGGTACAAAATTTTGGCATGTGTACAGGATATGGAAGGGTTTCAGGACGATGGAATTTGTTAAGGATAATGTTATGGGTACAGGATGTTGGCAGGGGTACAGGAATTGGAAGGGTTTCACGACGTTGGAATGGGTTATGGAAAATGGAATGGGTACAGGAAGTTGGAAGGGTACAGGAAATGAAAGGGTTTCTGGACGTTGGCATGGGTACAGGAAAATGGAATGGGTACAGGATGTTGGCATGGGTACAGGAAATGGAAAGCTTTCAGGATGTTGGAACGGGTTCAGGATAATGGTATGAGTACAGGATGTTGGCAAGGGTACAGGAAATGGAAGGGTTTCAGGACGTTGGAATGGGTACAGAAAAATCGAATGGGTACAGGATGTTGGCATGGGTACAGGATATGGAAGGGTTTCAGGACGTTGGAACGGGTTCAAGAAAATGGAATGGGTACAGGAAGTTGGTAGGGTACAGGAAATGGAAGGGTTTCAGGACGTTGACATGGGTACACGAAAATGGAATGGGTACAGGATGTTGGCATGGGTACAGGATATGGATGGGTTTCAGGATGTTGGAATGGGTTCAGGATAATGGTATGGGTACAGG
>NW_004950861.1:1217-2664 GCF_000317375.1 Microtus ochrogaster
TAGCCAATAAGAGGCTGGAACTAATGGGTCAGGCAGTGATTAAAAGAATACAGTTTCCGTGTAATTATTTCGGGTCATAAGCTAAGCTAGCCATGCGGGCGGCAGGGTCCCGGGGACGCAGCACCCGCCGCTCTTATTTCAACATTCAGGAAAATGGAATGGGTACAGGAAGTAGGAAGGGTACAGGAAATGGAAGGGTTACAGGACGTTTGAATGGGTACAGGAAAATGGAATGGGTACAGGATGTTGGCATGGGTACAGGATATGGAAGGGTTTCAGGACGTTGGAATTGGTTCAGGATAATGGTATGGGTACAGGATATGGAAGGGTTTCAGGACGTTGGAACGGGTTCATTAAAATGGAATGGGTACAGGAAGTTGGATGGGTACAGGAAATGTAACAGTTTCAGGACGTTGGCATGGGTACAGGAAAATGGAATGGGTACAGGATATGGAAGGGTTTCAGGACGTTGGCATGGGTACAGGAAAATGGAATGGGTACAGGGAGTTGGCATGGGTACAGGAAATGGAAGGATTTCAGGACGTTGGAATGGGTACAGAAAAATGGAATGGGTACAGGATGTTGGCTTAGGTACAGGATATGGAAGGGATTCAGGACGTTGGAATGGGTTCAGTATAAAGGTATGGGTACAGGATTTTGGCATGGGTACAGGAAATTGAAGGGTTTCAGGACGTTGGAACGGGTTCAGGAAAATTGAAGGGGTACAGGAAGTTGGAAGGGTACAGGAAATGGAAGGATTTCAGGACGTTGACATGGGTACAGGAAAATGGAATGGGTACAGGATGTTGGCTTTGGTACAGGATATGGAAGGGATTCAGGACGTTGGAATGGGTTCAGGATAATGCTATGGGTACAAAATTTTGGCATGGGTACAGGAAATGGAAGGGTTTCAGGACATTGGGATGGGTTCAGGAAAATGGAATGGGTACAGGATGTTGGCATGGGTACAGGAAATAAAAGGGTTTCAGGATGTTGGAACGGGTTCAGGAAAATGGAATGGGTACAGGAAGTTGGAAGGGTACAGGAAATGGAAGGGTTTCAGGACGTTGGAATGGGTTCAGGAAAATGGAATGGGTACAGGAAGTTGGAAGGGTACAGGAAATGGAAGGGTTTCAGGACATTGGCATGGGTACAGGAAAATGGAATGGGTAGAGGATGTTGGCATGGGTACTGGATATGGAAGGGTTTCAGGACGTTGTAATGGGTACAGGAAAATGGAAAGGGTAGAGGATGTTGGCATGGGTACAGGATATGGAAAGGTTTCAGGATGTTGGAATGGGTTCAGGATAATGGTATGGGTACAGGATGTTGGCAAGTGTACAGGAAATGGAAGGGTTTCAGGACGTTGGAATGGGTCCAGGAAAATCGAATGGGTACAGGATGTTGGCATGGGTACAGGATATTGAAGGGTTTCAGGACGTTGGAA
>NW_004950861.1:4029-4454 GCF_000317375.1 Microtus ochrogaster
GTACAGGTTGTTGGCAAGGGTACAGGAAATAGAAGGGTTTCAGGATGTTTAAATGGGTACAGGAAAATGGAATGGGTACAGGATTTTGGCATAGGTACAGGACATGGAAAGGTTTCAGGACGTTGGAATGGGTTCAGGATAATGGTTTGGGTACAGGTTGTTGGCAAGGGTACAGGAAATGGAAGGGTTTCAGGATGTTGGAACGGGTTCAGGAAAATGGAATGAGTACACAAAGTTGGAAGGGTACAGAAAATGGAAGGGTTTCAGGACGTTGGCATGGGTACAGGAAAATGGAATGGGTACAGGATGTTGGCAATGGTACAGGATATGGAAGGGTTTCAGGACGTTTGAATGGGTTCAGGATAATGGTATGGGTACAGGTTGTTGGCAAGGGTACAGGAATTGGAAGGGTTTCAGGACGTTGG
>NW_004950862.1:0-4451 GCF_000317375.1 Microtus ochrogaster
TTTTTTTCATTTTCTCAATAAAAAAAAAATTTAAAAAAATTATGTCAAAAAAAAAGTTTGAAGAATGACTATCCATCTGAAATGTATCTCTATATATCTATGAAATCTAGCCAACATGATTATAAGCTTGACTATTATAAATTATCTACTAACCTTTATTTTTTAATTATGCATTACATTTTTAAATGAACTACACAATCACAATACCTTAATCAAGAGCAGAAATATACATATAACAAAATTGACTTTTTGTTTGTATCAATAAACCAAGATTCATACCAATGCAAATCTCTGTAGCATATCCTCCTTTAAATGTAAACAAACAATTATAGTCAATATTTGGGAATATGGGCATAGTTCTGTCCATACTACTTCCTGCTGTTTGGAGGTGCTATTAATCAGGTCTTTCATGCTATATCCTGTGTGCTAAATACATGTCAGTCAGCATTTGGGTGAAGCATTTTCTTTGTAGGGGTGTTTACAGAAACCTTTCAGGGGGTCATGTTCCATGAAACCACATTGGTCTAGAAGTAATCTACAGGTTCTTATCTTCTTTGGAAACAAGAGAAGAACGTTTCCAAAGCAACATATCCTTAGACCCAAATTTGAAAGTCATGATAACTTTATAATATACAAGCTGGTTTATCTCAGCAGCCCATATAATGAAATGTCTCTCTGTACACAGCTCCATAACAGTCAAAAAATTCAAATAAAACACAATAATATACATAGTCCAGACTCTCTGTGAATTTTCCATCTTTATATGGCTTATTTTTCTTTACTCCTTTTAATCTATGATTGTCTGTACTCTGTCTCTTTAAAGACTTTTTAAAAAATGCTTTACTTCTTTTCTAACTCTCTATACTCTTTTTCTTCTCTCTCCCAAGGCTACATGCATTTATTCAACACTGTGTCCCATTTAGAGGTCTTTTTTAAATTCAGATTTGGCTTTATTACATATCTATAATTATTTTCTGACCAGAAGCTCTTCTTAAAAGGCTAAGCCCTTCTTAAAACTTAAGCTGAGGCATTACTAGGTCAAATATGGCACAGTGTGCTTGTGTCACCCAGTCTAAACCTTAAGCTGCACCATTAGTATGGTATATACAGTGCTACCTGCTCACTCAGCACAGTCCAGCATGGTGGAGCTGCTTGAGTCTCTGAGCCATGCACACCACTCCAGTTCCATGCACAAAGCCAGTCCACGTTGCCATCAAGCGAGCTGCAGCAGTCTGCTCAAAACCCCACCAAATGTTCTGTAGCCTGACCTGCCTGAAAGAGCCAGAGGTCACACTGGTAGGATGGCCAAAAAAGTCAGAATTTCAAAATGACTTGGCTTTTTTCATGATTTTGGCTGAATCAAAAAAAAATCTCTCTCAAAGGAGTTGTGGCAAGCTGCCAGAAAACAGCAAGAAGCTGTGTTAAACTCTGTACTTTTTTTGGTCTAGAATTCCGTTTCAAGCCCTCTCAGGTTTTACATAGATTTAGTTGGCCATGTGGGTGCCAATTTGTTGGAGGAGAGTCCAATTTTTGTCCTGGCTGCCCAGAACCAAAATAATCACGCAGAAACTGTATTAGTTAAATTACTGCTTGGCCCATTAGCTCTAATTTCTTATTGTCTAACTCTTACATCTTAATTTAACCCATTCCTATTAATCTGTATATCACCACAATGTTGTGGCCTACCAGCACAGTTTCAGCATTGCAGCAGATTCATGACATCCTCTGACTGGGTAGGCAGGCCTTTAATATCTGACATATGGCTGATTTGTACTTCAGTTATACTTTTACAAGTGTGAAGCCTAAACACATTCTCTTCTCTAATAAGCAATTGGAATTCTTATTTTGTAAGAAAAAGGAGGTGATATTTTCCAAACTTACAGTAACATTTAGCTTACTTGTGAAGGAAGAGCTTTAGATCTTTTGTACAGCTTGTAACATTATTTTTCATTATTCGCCATTCTGCAATATCTAATATCTCAGTTATTCATGATTACATTTTAAAGTCTCATTTACTGAACTGATTTTATGGAATAACAGTTCAATTAATTTTTTGAGATTTCCATGTAATATATTTTGATCATATTAGCCCCTCTGTGGTGGTCTGAAATAAAATGGCCTCCAAAGTGAGTGTCACTATTATGAAGTGTGACCTGTTGGAGAGAGTGTCACTGAGAGGGGGGCTATGAGGTCTTTTCTTCAAGCTTTTATCAGTGTGATGGTCACTTGACTTCCTGCTGCTTTCTGGTCAAGACATAGCACTCTCAGCTCTAGCCCCATATCTGCCTATATGATGCCATGCTCCCGATCATGAGAAAAATGGACTGAACCTATGAAACTTTAGTGAAGATGCCTCAACTAATGTTTCCTTTATAAGAGTTGTCATGGACATAATGTGTCTTTACAGAAATAGTGACCCAAACTAAGACAGAAGTTGGAGTCAGGAAGTGGGGTATTGCTGTGATAGGCCTGATCATGTTTTTTTTTTTTTTTTAGTATTATGGACTTTGGTATTTTGGGTTAGAATAGCAGTGGAATACTTTATGAGCTGTTTAATGGGGCATACTAGCAGGAACATGGAAGATAATGGTGTTGAGTGTGATTGGAATTATGGGTACCCAGATCAAGAGGTTCAGATGAGAGGAATGTCAGTATGTGGCTTGGAAACTGGTCTCATGATATTTTGCTGAAGAACATAGATGCATTTTGCTCCTAAACAGAGAGCCTGCCTAAGGTTAAAGTGAAGAGCTTTGGTTTAATTCGGTTGTCAGAGGAAATCTCAAAGCAGCCTAGTATAGGCTCTGTTGTGTGGTTATTAATGATAATTACAATAATGATTTATAATGAAGAGGAGAAAGTTAAGAAGGGTAAATTATAAAATTTGAGGGGAAAAGGAGCATTAGAAATTATATTGGAACTAAGCCTTGTATTCAAGAAAATGAGCACATTAAGAAATGTAATAAAGGGAGTGGTGACATTAGTGCAAGATTCCACCTAGCTAAGTTTCCAGTTTGTGAAAAGAAATTAAAAAAAAAAGGAAGTGGTGGTGCTTGCCTTTAATACCATAACTCCAGAGGCAGGCAAAGACTGGCAGATTTCAGAATTTGATACCAGCCTGATCTATAAATCCAGTTTCAAGATAGCCAATCTCAGACAATAAAGGCAGCAATTGAAAACAGTAAGCTGAGTAAATACAAAGAAATATTTTAAAAAAAAGAAAACAGTAAGCTGGTGAATGTGTAATTAAACAAGGGAACCATATTTCAGCCCCATAAAGTATCAGAACTTGGCAGCTTTAGCTGTGTGGTTCTGGATGTGGAGTTAAAGATAGAAGTAAAGGGTTATGGAATTTGCCTCTGCTACTAAGGAATGTTGTAGATGACAGACATGTATCGATTGTGTCTCTGAATGGAGGCCTGGAGAGTTCATTGCTTTAAGCTGTGATGCAAAATAGTGAATTGTTTTGGAAACCCCAAGATGCTGGAGATACCAGAGTCATGGGATTCCTGCTAAGGAGAGCTGCTAACAGGACATCAAAACAGCACAAGGGAAAGAAGTATGTTGCAGTTAACAAAGCTGAAAGGAGTTAGAGATCTGAAGAGAATTTTGACATTAGACATGGGGATGTAGAGTTTTGAGTTGTAGAACTGATTTTCAGTCTTGCTTTGGTTCAGTATTTCCTTACTATACTCTCTTCCCTATATTTTGGAATGGTAATGTATATCCTGTGCCATTGTATGTAAGAACTATGTGATCTACTCTTTGATATTGACTTTATGGGCAACTACAGTTAAGAGATCACAGGAATCTCAGAAAAGATCTTGAACTTCAGACTTTTAATTAAATTTGAGACTGTTATAGACTATGCGACATTTAAAGTTAGACTGAATGAATTTGTACATTATGATATGGCTAAGATCCTTTGGGGGCCAGGAAGTAGAATGTGGTGTTTTGAAAAAATGGCCCCAAAGGGATTGGCACTCTTAGGAGGGTCTGTTGAAATAAGTATGGTCTTGTTGGAGGAAGTGTCACTATGGAGGAGGGGTTTGAGGTCTTATATATGCTCAAGTCACACCCAGTGTTTTAGACAACTTCTTGCGGCCGGCACAAGACATAGAACTCTAAGGTACCTCTTCAGCAGCATGTCTGCCTTCATACTGCTTTGTTCCACCATGTCAATGGACTGAAACTCTGAACTGTAAGATTCACAATTGAATATTTTCCTTTATAAGAGTAACCTTGGTCATGGTATCTCTTTACAACAATAGAAACCCTAGACACTATGAAAGGAGAAAGGTAAATACCAAGACAACAAAACCTCTGATCTACATTGGTGTGTTGCCTGCAAGATAGTATAATTCAATGGGCTCAACTCACCTATAAAAAGGCACAGGCTAAGAGATTGGATACGAAAACAGGATCCAACATTCTGCTGTTTACAAGAAACACAC
>NW_004950863.1:0-1207 GCF_000317375.1 Microtus ochrogaster
TGAGATGTTCAGGAGAGGGAGGAAGGGTCAATCATGAAAATGTGAGTGTTCAACTAACTAACTCCTGATGGGTGAAAGAAATAGGGAAAAGATTTTAAGGAAGCAGAGAGAAATTTCTGGGTTTGGAAGGAGGAGATCATGAATGGCTCCCTCTGTGTCCTAGGAGAGAATCCTGGAAAGGAAAACTCAGGTTATGGTTGGTCGGTCTTTGGGTCAGTTAAGATAGAAATGTTAGCAAGGATGTAAAGGCCGTGCCTCACGACATCAGCAGTCTCTTCTCTGTAAATTCTACGGTATCCCAGAGAGCTCTCAGAATTTTGTGATGTCACTTGTGTTCTAGAAACACCAACTGCCCCCAAGACACACTCTCTCGGTGCCTATAAGACTCGGTACTACACATGTTGTCTAGAGAATGGAGCTCGTGGAGAGGCCAGAGGGAGGAAGAAGAAAGACAGCCCTAGATCTCACAGGAAAACATGACATAAAGAAAAAATTAGTGGTCCTGGAGAAGACAGACAAAGTGAGTTCACCACTAGCAGGGACTAGAGAGATTTCTGCATGTGATAGCTTTGAGACCTCCAGGGTGGGGCTCAGGAACTGGGAGGTTTCTGGTATATGATTGCCCTGTCTTGTTTCTCTGGGTTCCTAAAGAGCCAACCCACATCAAAGATTCACGATAGTTGATTTGACAATTTGGGAATTGACAAGGAGTGCGGAAGGAGTCAGTGAGATTTCAATACCATCGCTGCACATCAACCCCCCCATGTACTTTTCATTGTGTAATAATAGAGAAAAGGGAGTAGCGCTCTACCAAGCCCGTCTTTTACCATGCCTTATATCACAGATATTAGCAGGGTTGAAGCATCAAGTGCTGCAGTCAGTTCTTTTGGGATCCCCTATGGTTTCTGGCTCCCCAGTTATGAATGACACCCTAGTCTCCAGTTAAGCCTGAGAGCTCTTTAAGAGCCAATGGATAAGAGAGTGAGTGCGAAGAGACTGCAATTTTTTGTCTTTTTTCTTTTTCTTTTTCCTTTTCATTCTTTCTTTTGCTTTTTTGTTTTGTTTTTCAAGAAAGGGTTTCTTTGGGCTGGAGAGATGGCTCAGAGTTTAGGAGCACTAGCTCCTCTTCCAGACGTCCTGAGTTCAATTCCTAGCAACCACATGGTGGCTCACAACCATCTTTAATGAGATCTGGCATTGTATCCTG
>NW_004950863.1:1887-2479 GCF_000317375.1 Microtus ochrogaster
CCCCAAACACCACAGCCCGGCTGAGACTGCAATTTCTTGTTAGCTAGCTCTGGGTGTCCTGGGATGTTAGTAAGTGACAATGGCTCTGTGTGTTGGATCTCTGTGAATCCAGACTATGTTATGCCTTTCAATGACATGAGTCTGAAGCATCAAGCACTCACCCCTACCTATACTCCCTGAGGTCTCTCAAGTCACGGTGCTTCCTCTATAGGTCCGACTAAAGCTTAGAAAGCTTTTCCCTGGTCCACCATGTGCAGAGGGCAACCAGGCAATTTCTGAGAGACATGCACCACCTTCCTACAGAAAGAAGGGAAGACTGACTGACTGACTGACTAATACCCACATTGTCCTACAGAAAGAAGGGAAGACTGACTGACTGACTAATACCTATATTGTGATTCAACTTGGCCATGTCGCCTCTTCCACAGTATGTACACTGTGGTTCTAGATCAAGGAATCAGTTTGTGTTTGTGTGTGTGTGTGTGTGTGTGTTTGTGTGTGTGTGTTTGCGCGTGCACGTGCGTGAGCTATTGTACTATCTTGGAGAAGCACCACAGCAGTTTCATACTGACTGAGATATTTGATTTTTTAG
>NW_004950863.1:3704-4447 GCF_000317375.1 Microtus ochrogaster
AAGAACGACCACGACACGAGGATTCTTTTCAGATCATGCTTTACTGGAGTGTACTTGGTTGAGAGATAACATGAAGCGAAGGGGGGCAGGAAACGGGAGAGCAAGAGAGAGAGAGAGAGAGAGAGACGAGAAAGAGAGAGAGGCAGGAGAGAGACATGAGAGAGAGAGAGATGAGAGAGAGATGCTAGAGAGAGAGAGAGAGAGACGTGAGACGCTTAAGAGAGAGAGAGCGAGCACAATGGTGGCTGCTTATATTTGGAATTGGCACACGCGTTTCCCTGTGATTGGCTGCCAACTTCAGTTGACACCAGACTGCATCAAGATAGGCCCAGGGACCCATATCCACAGCGCATGCAGGAAGCGGGGACAGGCAGCTCTCAAAGGCATAGCCAAATATGGAGTTGTTTATAACCAGCAAGACAGGATATGGTGCCATCTTGCAATGGTGATCCTGTCTGGCTCCCTGCATTTCCCCCTTATTGTTGGTGAGCAATGAGTGCAGGACTAACGTCATCCAATCTGACCCCCACATCATGATGTGTTGGTCGATTGAGGATGGAAGTTATTCTCGATGGACACACCTTCCCCTGTGCAATGAGTACTCAACGAACTCCGGGGGTGCAAAGGCTGTGTCGCAGGAAACTACACCCGCACACCTACCCAAGTGCAATGGATCAACAGATCCCATGGGGTGCATAGGCTGTGCATGATGGAAGCCCTAAGCGTCTCTTAGTGCTGACAAC
>NW_004950864.1:0-504 GCF_000317375.1 Microtus ochrogaster
TGGCCTCCAGGCATATACACAGACAGAATATTGTATACATAATAAATAAATAAATATTTAAAAACAAAACAAAACAAAAAAAAGTCACAAATTCAAAAGCCAACCTGAGCTACAGAGTTAATTCAAGACTAGCTCAGGATAATCTATAAATAAACAAGTAAATAAATATTGCAGGTGGAGAGACAGTTTAATGATTGAGAGTGCTTAGAGTCCTTGCAGAGGACCTGAATTTAGTTTTTAGCACCCACATGACTGTTCACAACTATTGGTAATTCCATTTCCAAAGGATCCAGTGTCCTCTTCTGACCTCTGTAGGGTCTGGTATGCACATGGTACAGACATACACTAAGGCATACATATACACATAAAATAATAAATACATAAATAGTGCAGACAATATAAAAATAATCTGACAAGCCGGGCGGTGGTGGCGCACGCCTTTAATCCCAGCACTCGGGAGGCAGAGGCAGGCGGATCTCTGTGAGTTCGAGACCAGCCTGGTCT
>NW_004950864.1:3659-4445 GCF_000317375.1 Microtus ochrogaster
TCGAACTCACAGAGATCCGCCTGCCTCTGCCTCCCGAGTGCTGGGATTAAAGGCGTGCGCCACCACCGCCCGGCATTGTTTGTTTTTCTAAGACAGGGTTTCTCTGTGTAAAAGCACTGGCTGTCCTGGAACTCACTTTGTAGTTCCAGGCTGACCTCAAAATCCAAGAGATCCGCCTGCCTCTGCCTTCCAAGTGGTATAATTAAAGGCCTGTGTCACCATTGCCCAGCAACCACATCAGCTTTTTTTTTGTTTTGTTTTGATTTTTCGAGACAGGGTTTCTCTGTAGCTTTGGAGCCTGTCCTGGAACTAGCTCTTGTGGACCATGCTGGCCTCAAATTCACTGAGATCCGCCAGCCTCTGCCGGGATTAAAGATGTGCGCCACCACCGCCCGGCTAACACAGCAACTCTTAATAAAGGAAAATATTTAGCTGGGGTATCTTGTAGTCCATTATCATCATGGTGGGATGTGGTGGCATGAAGGCAGACATGGTGCTAAGAAGGAGCTGAGGGTCCTTTAATCCCAGTACTTGGGACACAGATGTAGGTGGATCGCTTTTGAGTTTGAGGCCAGCCTGGTCTACAGAGTGAGTTCCAGGACAGCCAAGGCTACACAGAGAAATGCTGTCTGGAAAAGCCAAAAAAAAAAAAAAAAAAGTAAAAGAAAGTTTGGGTTTGTTCGTTTCTTGGTTTGGTTTTTTTTTTTTTTTTTTTTTGGGACACAGCAGTGGGTGGATCGCTTTTGAGTTTGAGGCCAGCCTGGTCTACAGAGTCAGTTCCAGGAC
>NW_004950865.1:0-530 GCF_000317375.1 Microtus ochrogaster
TTCTGAGTTAAGAAAAATCAGGTTTGACCAAAGAAGACCATGTGAGAAATATCTGGTAGGAACAGATGGCCTGGATGTTTGAGTTCTATATCCAGGACAGATTCAAGATGCTGCCTGAGATACTCCAGTCAGTACTTGATCATAACACTGAATTTTCTTTAGGTCCTCAGAAGAATGCCAGCGCCCCCAACCAGCTGGAAGTAGCCTGCAATACTATGCCCACATTCCCAAAAAATGGACTATGGATATTTTCCTTTGTTTTTAAAAAAAGAGGGGGAAGTGTGTGGGAGAATTGTCTGTATTCTGTCTGTTATTCTTAAAAAATAAATGGGGTTCCCCCTGCGGTGCCGGTGCCAGCTCTAGAGTCCAGCACCTGGGCAAGAGTCTACAGTTTCCCACCAGTGGGAGGGCATGAGCCACGCTGGCGGTGGCGGCGGTAACAGACATATAAACACAGGAAATAGCCATAAACATTTATTAAGAAAGAGGGAAAGAGAAAGAGGCAGAGAGAGAAAGAGGAAGGGAGGGAG
>NW_004950865.1:3316-4444 GCF_000317375.1 Microtus ochrogaster
TAGAATATGGCATTTTAAATGTTTTTAAAATTTATGCCTCTTCATGACAGTGAGACATGAATCCTTCTGGTAGCACCAATTAGTTCAGAGGGGTTGATGGGCATTGAAGGAACTTATTATGGAATTTGCCTTCAGTGTGACTAGGCTTGCCATTTGGGCAAGAACCTGCTCTTGACTGGATTGCTTGATGGTATGTTGTATAAACTGAACATGCAGGACCTAGAAAAAAGGACTGATAAAGTTGCCTAAAAAAGGTGAGACAGTTCCTGCTTCATGAAAGAATCTGCTAGATATTCTGCAAGACACAGAAAAAAGGTGACAGAGAAAGTGCCAATATAAGTGGAACTATCTTTGAAATTTTCTGCTTCATGGAAGAGTCTACCAGACACTATGGGCCTCTGAGGGAATTTTTAAATTTTATGTAATCTGCTATCCTGATTCTTAGGACTTTTCCCTCTGTGGTTAGAGTTGTTTTGAGGAAGTTCTTGCCCATACCCATAGCCTGAAGTACTTTTCTGTGTTTTACTTACACAGTTTCAGATTTCAGGTATTCAACTGAGTTCTTTGATTCATATCTATTTATTTTATTTTATTTTCATTTTTTAAGACAAGGTTTCTCACTGTCACCACGGCTGTCCTGTAACTCATCCTGTAGATGAGGCTAGACTCAAACTTGTATACTAGCTCATATCTGCCTCCTGAGTGCTAGGATTAAAGGTATTTGTTAAAGTTATTGAAGTTTATTTTTGTATAGCCTAAATAGAAAAACAAAGCAAATTATATTCTTCTGCAAATTTGCAAATATCTTTTATCAAATAATCTTTACCCACTGTATGTTTTTGACAACTTTGTCAAAAATCAAGTGTCTCGATGCCTTGCTGGCTTTTTTCTGGGTCCTATATTCTGTACTTTTGTACTACCTTTCCTTTTACATGCCAACATTAGGTTGTCTTGTGACTTAGTTCTTTAGTATAATTAGAAATCAGGTCTTGTGATAACTCCTCTCATGTTCTTTTTGCTTAGGATTGTTTTGGCTAGTCATAGAATTTTGTGTATTGACCTGAGTGATTGGTTTATTTTAATTAGTCCTTCAAAGAATAACAGGATATATATAGTGGAGGAAGCCCT
>NW_004950866.1:0-496 GCF_000317375.1 Microtus ochrogaster
CACATACTTACCGAAGGGGAAGTTGCAGCATGTAAAGAGATTAGAGAAAATTCAGGAAAAACAAATTTACTCTGGATAAGGAGGGACATTACAAAACCATATGGTTAAGTCATCAAATGGCACCTGCAAATCTTAAATGTTACTGTTTACACATAACAAACTTCCCAGTTTAATGGTGGAGAGCTTCCAGAACTGCATGGACAGTGGAGAAAATCTCCCAGGGGACCTGGACACTTGCTTGTGGCTTTCTTAGTAACTGATAACATCAGTAGGCGAGCAGTCAGTAAGAATGTATAAAAACTAAGGCTCAGTAAGAGAGCGCTAACAGCTAAACCAAACTTCAGTCAAGAGGAGTAGAAGATATCCCTCCACCCCCTCCACCTCATTTTTTTTCTTCTTGTGAAGCACTTTAATCAACTAAGCTGAGACCTGGACTTTACACTCAATTCTTAAAGCAGCAGGACATATCTGTCTCTATTATCATTTACTATTAAAT
>NW_004950866.1:3865-4443 GCF_000317375.1 Microtus ochrogaster
AAATCGTTTTCTTTTCTACGTCAGTGTTTCAGAGGACCAAAAAGTTCTATCTCAGGAAAATAAATGTAAGGAATGTAATTACTAAGTGCTTTCTGCTTGGCAAACTTAAGAGGTGAATTTCAAAGATTAATTTTAGAATCAGCCTGTGGGTAGAGCTCACTTTCTATGATTTCTGGGCTTTTGTCTGTAGAAAGTCATGTATGTTGTCCGTATTGATATGTCTTTTGTCTGTATTACATGAGGTCATTTTTAAAATTAATAAAATATTTTTATTGTAAATAAAGTTATGAGTCGATATTATAATATCTAGCTTGGTGTACCTATCATAATATTACCAAGCTAAAACTAGTATCACTAAAGTGCGGTTTTAGGGTTTCTGTTTCATTGTATCATTAAAAAGATTATTTTTGTTTGCAATAGAAAATATTCTTTTTTGTTTACTTCTATTTTTATTAATTTTTATTGAGGTCTACTTTTTTCTCAGCTGTCCTCCCTGCCTCTCCCCTCCTCATCAACCCTCCCCAAGGTCCCATGCTTCCAATTTACTCAGGAGATCTTGTCTTTTTCTACTACCCATA
>NW_004950867.1:0-461 GCF_000317375.1 Microtus ochrogaster
GTTAAGCTTTTTATCAAGGAAATTAGATAGCAAATATTGACATTAATTACATATTTTTAATCTTTGGCTATGATATACATCTGATTACAGAGCAAGGCTGGGTGTGGTGTTTAGATCCATCACAGCTCTTCCACCCCACAAGAAAGGCAGATAGCATAATGGCTGAAAGCCTAGGTTTTAAAGTTAGATTGACCAATGTTTATACATCCACCGCTTACTTGTTTGCTCGTGGTCAATATATCCCCTCCTGAAACCCTAGATAGTACCATTTTTTTAACTCATGCATGCTGCTAGGAGAAGTGAATGAAATAATGAAGGAAAAATGTTTCGCATTTAACCTAAGCGTTGTAGGAATAGTAAATATTAATATTATTAGCCTCTAACAAATTAAAATTCTAAGGACTGAAATTTTATGATAACTGTAACATTTAGGTTTTCAAATGAAAAAAGTATTAACTCTA
>NW_004950867.1:3646-4443 GCF_000317375.1 Microtus ochrogaster
CAAGATGTGAGAGTTAGCCAGTGAGAGGCTAGAGCTAATGGGCCAATCAGCTTTATAATTTATGGAGACCTATGTGTGATTTTTCCCTGGGACTAAACAGCTAGGGGTATGGGGAAAAACAAAAAAACCCAACAACAAACAAGCCTGGCCTGTCCATGTTACACACAACACTTCTAGCTTCTGTGTAAAACTCCGCCACACTCTGACCCCAACCTACATGTTTAGCTCCTCAATTCTCACACCATGGGATTCGATGTATTTTAACCTCCTCCCCAGCAGTTCACTCTTTTCAGGCATCTCTGTATTCACAAACAGCCCTCTACTTAGGCTACCAAAATAACTCCTCTTTGGTTCATATTGGACCCGTGAAGCCAATAATTATTCATCTTCCTTCACAATCCACCCCAATGTGTCTCTTTGACAGCTTGTCTCATTTCCTTGTCACCAATTCTCTCACTGGGGACAGGAGTGTCCTGCTCTTAGAGAATATTATACACAATTCTATCCCAGTAGTCAGCACAGTCTGTGATTGCTCATCTACAATACCAGATGCTGAAAATGTTCAGAGCTGTTTTTGCCTTTTGGGTGTACCTCTGCTCTTCTGGTAGAACCAATATGTGATCAAATAAGGAGACAGTGGAACAATAGAATTCAGAGGAGTAGTGATGAAGAAAAGGAATGGGAAAGAGGAAAAAAAATACATGAGCAAACAAAATGACAACAAATACAAAGATGAAAGGAAGGCCCATGATGCTGTCATAATCCATATATATCTAATGTTTTGGAGTATTTATTCA
>NW_004950868.1:0-4439 GCF_000317375.1 Microtus ochrogaster
CATACATCATGACTGCAACATTTGCGATATGAGACTAGAGGATCCCAAATATGGGGCCAGCCTCAGCTACACAAGGATTTCAAAATTACTTGGGCTACTTGAGACCCTATCCTTAACCAAAACAACAACAACAACAAAAACAACAAAAAAAAGGAAAGAAAAAAAGGAAATGCTGCCAAGAATATTGGTGGTGAACAAATTAAAATTTCACTTGAGAGACTAGGGTGGGTGCCTTGACTGCTCAGATGAGAATTTCCTATTTAATTTTAAGAATAGTAGGAAGCCAACTAACCATTAGAAGTAGAGAGTGTCCAGATCTGGACTCTGCTTTCCTCCAGGGGCCTTGGCATGGAGGACTGTGTGGGGAGGAAGCAGTGAGGGTTTTAGTGAGAATGGACCCTGGCCCCAAGAGCAAACTGAGAAGAGAGAGCCTGTACCACCGTCCCCACCATTCTCCGACCATCCCCATCAGTCTCCCACCATCTCCACCATGCCCACCATCCTCCCACCGTCCCCACCATCCCCACAATCCTCCCACCATCCTCCCACCGTCCCCACCATCCTCCCACCGTCCCCACCATTTCCCCCATCCCCACCATTCTCCAAGCATCCCCACCACTCCATCACCAGGCAGAAAGCTCTGGCCCATTATGGAAACAAGGTACACAGGCACACATTCTCCCATGACCAGCCCTAGCTGTCCTGGAACTTTTCTGTGGTCCAGGCTGGCCTTGAACTCACAGAGATCCGTCTGCCTCTGCCTCCTGAGTGCTGGGATTAAAGATGTGCATCACCACTGCAGGACTAAAAGAACTGATTTCCAGATGAGCTGACTGCTTTCTGCTTGATTAGCAGGTGCAACTGAGTACCTACTGTGTGCTGAACACCTGGCCCTGGGGATACAGCAGTAAGTGAAACAGAGAGGCATCCCTGTCTCAAGAACGAAGGGATTAGCTCCCACATGGGGCTGAGCATCCCCACGGAGGGCCAGTTTCTAACTAAGAACTTGTACTATATCCCTGTTCTCTGAGAATTAAGCTGTCACATAAATTTGGAAGTACTAAAAGGATAATGTTTTCAAAAGTAAGGGCTTTGAAGGAGACAGGCCAAGAGGGTGCAAGCTGTTCATGAGCAAAACAGCCATGCCAACATACAGAGATGCCACCAGGTAGGCGGGAGATACCCCAAAGCCAAAATACATCACAGGCCAGAGGCAGGACTGAGGCTTAGAGCAAACGAGACCAAGAATGGTAGGCTAGAGAAACCCTGGCTTGAAAAACCAAAACAACAACAATAACAAAAAGTGGGTGGTTATTGGGATCACTCAGTGGGAAAGGATGGCTGTCACCAAGTCTGACGACCTTGATCCTGGGCACCCACATGGTAGAAGGAGAGAACTGGTTCCTGCAAATTGTCCTCTGACCTCCACACACTCTACAACAGGTGCCTACTGACATACATAGACAGACACACTCACACACAAAATAGTGTAACTAATTTTTGGGTTTTTTTTTTGTTTTTTGTTTTTGAGGCAGGGTTTCTTTGTGGCTTAGAGGAACCTGTGAGGCTTTTTCTCACATTGGCACCCATATATTAGCACAGCCAATGCCTTCCAGAGCATGTGGCATGGCAGAGATACTCATACTCGGAATGACTTGTTGGGACCAAAGTGAGTGGCCTCAGGTCAGCTACATGCCCACCGACCTACATCTTTTGTCTGACTCTAATCCCCAAGGAGAGAACCATAATAACCACAAAGTTCGATGCTTGCTTAAGGCTGCCTTGACTTAGACATTTCTCTGGTTTCCCTCACACGGGTTCTGCCAGGTGGCCACAGTCCTCTGTCTCATTTGACATGTAAGCATCGAAGACAGAAAGATCTGGTAGCTTTGTCCAGCATCATGATGCTCTTCAGCAAGGGGCTTCACCCTTCCTGACACCAAACTGTCCACTGTGATCTGATCAAGGCCCTCAGTGGGACTCAGTTTCCCCGTGTGAGAAGACAGGGGAGTAACCTACACTAGCAATAACATCTTGATTATCCGACAGCTTCGGTGCTGATTTCCTTTTGACTCTGATGCACTGGAGGACACCCGGAGTTGGGGCTTACATTTTATTTGTTATTTTTAGCTTGGCGTTGAGAAAGAGCTTCAAAATCTAGAACCCTAGGAAAAGAAGCAGAAAGGTCACACCAAAACTCCCTTTTACTGCAGCAAAGAGATGGAGTGTCCCCAACCACAACCAGTGGAGATTAATCCCACCTGTCATTAAAACTCACCTGGGTGGAGGGCGGGGTTGTCCCTGTGGGGACCCTAATGGGAGCCCTTGTGGGAGCCAAACTTCTGTATTTTTCTCATTAACTGGTCACAGGTGCACCAGCCCCTGCATAATGTGGCCACGTGGGGCAGGCCCATCAGGGACTCACAGCTGGTGGGCTGAGCCCAAGCTCCCTTTTCTTTCTTTTCTCCCCCTCCTCCCTTTTATTTATCTCTTTACTGAGTCAAACAATTGCGGAGACCAAATCCTAAACAGCCTTTGTTTCTCTCACCCTGTCAGCCTCTTTAGGTCAAAGAAAGGAGATTCCGAAGCAAAGCCAGGAGACATTCATCTTCCAGAAAGTTAAACAAGGATGGTTGGAGAGAGATGGGAGATAGGATTTGTCTGTCAACATACACTCAATGGCAGAGCAGGTGAGAAGACAGCACCAAAGCCTCCAGCTTGGTGGAGTTACCTGGGTAAGCCTCGAAGCACAGTGGGTGGGGGGAGCACACCCAAGGATGCAGCAGATACCACCCAACAGGACAGTGGCTTCCTGGCCACTCTGTCCAGGCCACCCTGCACCTCTGCCTAAATTTTCTGTGGCAATGGCAGTTGGAGATGATGCAGCGTTGAAGACCAGCTTCTACATAATTCGTATGTTCCAGGGTAGGAGCGTGAGGATTAGAATTATTAAGAAAAAGGAACAGAAGTATAAGAGAAATAAGTGGCAGAGACACAGAACAGCATCAGGAGGGACATTCTGTGAATACTGAATCTGCCTTGTTTATTTGTCACACATGCCCAAAGCGGAGGAGTAGTAACAGACTTCGTTACCATGATGTAGGGAAAAGACTTGAATCCTCCAATTTTTGGTCCAGGTGGAGCAGATTTACCGCTGCTGCGGGAGAATTGTTTGTATTCTGTCAATCATATTTCAAATAAACTCTGATTGGCCAGGCAGGATGTATAAGCAGGAAAACCAGACAGGAAGTAGAAATGATGTAAGAAGAACAGGAGAATTCTGGGAAGGAAGAAGTTGATTCCTCCCACTCCTGCCCAGATCACCGAAGCAGCAGGATGTGATCTGCCCAACTGAAAAAGGTACTGAGCCACATGGCTAATGTAGATCAGAAAAATGGGTTAATCAAGATGTGAGAGTTAGCCAGTGAGAGGCTAGAGCTAATGGGCCAATCAGCTTTATAACTTATAGAGACCTATGTGTGATTTTCTTTGGGGCTAAATAGCTGGGGGTACTGGGTGGGACAGAAACCCCAACAAACAGGACCCCCTCCATGTTACATACCGCTATACCCAAAATACTAATTAACCACACCCTAGGTCAGAATGGCTCATTTGTAGCCACACCTGTTGTCAACAGCTTCACAAGAGCAAAATAAGCTCAAACTCTCTGACCTCCAGTCAAGGTGGCTCATATCTTTGGATCCCAACAACACAGAATCCTGGACACAAAAGAAACCTAAGCTCATTTCTTCATTCTTCGAGCAAAATTTACTGAGCACATATCCTGTGCTGGAAGGATTGGAGTCTGAGGTGAAGGAAGTGGGCAAACGTCTGTGCCCTTCAGAGCTCACTCATGGCTAGAGGAGTTAGGTAAGTAGTGCATCCTCTCCAATGTGATGGCCAACAACATAAAGGGAGGAAGTGGTATTTTAGAGTGGGCGGCCAGGGAGGTGATGTGGAGTAAAGAGGGACCTGAGCCACATGGGAGACTCGAGTGGATTGCCAAGAAAGCCAGCCTGAAGTGGAAGAACTGAGAATCAAGGAAGTCAATGGAATTCCCAACTCAGGACAGAAGGCTTGAGACCTGAGGATGAAATTTGAGGGTGGCTGGTCAATAGTTCTGGCAACTCTGAAGGTCCAAGAACTGGGAGGTCTGGTGTCCAATGGTCGGAGGAAATGGACAGCCTAGCTCAGGAAGAGAGAGAAAATCTCTCTGCCCTGCTGCCTTTCCATCTCTCTGGTGCTGCTGTACTGGACAATACTGACGTACTGGACGATGGTGCTGTGCTGGACGATGCTGTTGCCCTGGATGATGATGCTGCCCTAGATGATGCTGCACAGACAATGCTGTTGCCCTGGACGATGCTGTTGCCCTGGATGATGCTGTTGCCCTGGATAATGATGCTGCACTGGACGATGCTGTTGCCCTGGACGATGCT
>NW_004950869.1:0-560 GCF_000317375.1 Microtus ochrogaster
CATGGCTGAGCACATGTCCTTGTGGTATGGTTAAACAACATTGTATTTAGGCCCAAAATGGGTATTGCAAAGTTTTGAGGTAGATATTTGCCTAATTTTAAAAAATAGACATAATGGGAGTCCCTCAATGCTGGAGAGACTCTCACTAGGGGATGGCGCGGGCCCCCCGCGTGGCTCTCTGGAGACCATCCTTGCTGAGGTCACGCACGGGCCTTGGTTGGTGGGGGAGGAGTTCGACCCTGAGTGACCGGGAGGAAAAATTTTTGAGGAAAGGGGCCACAGCCCAGTGGTCCAGGAGGGTCATAAAAAAAAATTCCAAAAAATCCAATAGTGGTTGCAGGAGGACAGCTCCCTGCCTCGGACCACTCCCAAGGTTGTAATCAGCTAGTTCCTAAAACTCAGCAAGCTGATAATCACAAGGAGAAAACTCACTGTTTTTCGGGATTGTTATCAGGATTGCAGTCTGGTTTTGTCTTCAGCTAGTTCCTGATGTAGGGTCGCTGAACAGGTTGGCCCTGGATTTTTGGTTCTTCTCTTCCTGCTGGGAGAATCTGGTTTGT
>NW_004950869.1:660-1603 GCF_000317375.1 Microtus ochrogaster
TCTTTCTTTCTTTCTTTCTTTCTTTGAGGGTTTCCAATATTTTTGTTCTCCTTGTTTTGGGAATTTTTTATTGAATACTTTTTTATTACTTTATAAATAATACTAATCAAAATTCCCACTTCCTCCCCTCCTCCCACTTCCCTCCCGCTCTCCCCCTACTCTCCCCTACCCACTCCAGTCCTAAGGCCCTTCCCCCTACATCCAGGTTTAGGAAGGTATGCATCCAAAAAAATAGGATCCCAAAAAGCCAGTCCATGCAGGAGAGACAAATCCCAGGGCCATTATCATTGGCTTCTCAGTCAGCCCTGTCAGCCACATTCAGAGAGTCCAGTTTGATCCCATGCTCATTCAGTCCCAGTGCAGCTGGATTTGATGAACTCCCATTAGATCAGTCACACCGTCTCAGTGAGTGGACCAACCCCTCGTGGTCCTGACTTCCTTGCTCATATTCTCCCTCCTTCTGCTCTTCAACTGGACCTTGGGAGCTCAGTCCAGTGCTCCAGTGTGGGTCTCTGCCTCTGTCTCCACTTTTCTCCCATCCCAGAAGTTTCTTTTATGGTCTTGTCTATTTGGTATTCTGTATGCCTCTTGCAACTTGTTAGTCATTTCTTTCTTTAGTTTGGGGAATTTTTCTTCTATGTTTAAAAAAATATTTTCTGTACCTTTGACCTGAGTTCTGCTCCCTTCTCTGTACCTATCATTCATAGACTTGTTCTTTTCTTAGTATCCCACACTTCCTGAATACTTTGTGCCTGGAATTTTTTAGATTTAACATTTCCTTTGAACTACCCTGTTAGGAGCCAATTTCCTCCTAAAATCATTGCAGGAACCATCACCCTAGGGAGTCTGCAGAGAACCCCACACCCATAATTGTGTTAGGAATCGTTCTATTGACAGAGCCTACCCCACACCCAAATTGGCTGATGGAGAGCTATCTGGAGAG
>NW_004950869.1:1868-4439 GCF_000317375.1 Microtus ochrogaster
TATCTTACAGATAGTGCCTCTCCGGGACCCTGGAATAACTGAACTGCCAGACGGTTACTAACCCTAGACGAGGTAACCCGTCAAGGCAATTACACTACCCATTTCTTCCTTTTCCTTATGACAATAAATTCTCTATTCTACTTCTTTTAATTTGTGAGGCTTACCTCAAACTCTTTTTCCCCCAGATCTCTACTTCAGGTGTATTTGTTAACTTCCCAGTTTACCTCCCATTCTTTTCCGATATACAGCCATGTATATGAGGTCACTGTCCTGCAACGCACTAGAATGACTTATGCTTGCGAGTAACTCTCTACAACGCTGATGAAGGGACACTACAGACACACCACTATTTAAGCACACACCCCCTTTGCATTAAGAGGCAAAGTGGCTCAAACAGGAACAACAAAACACTGGACAAAAACCAAGTAAGAGTAACACTGCTAATTTCCTACATCTGTTGCTCCCATTGTCAGTGCACAGCCCAGGTCGGCCTGCTGGTAGTGCAAGCCTGTATCACCACATCCAGTTTGTCTTCTCTCTCAAATATTAAATGCCTTCAGTGTGTCAGAGTTTAAATCTTCCAGTGTTAAGTGGAAGGCTGATATGGATGGAATTATTGTCACAAGAGTCTAGGATAGAGAGGTATAAGGCAAGCGAATGGCACCACAGGGTGCTGGCCATGCGCACACTTTAGTAAGACCAGACCACCCAGGCTGGCTGGGCTCAGAGGCCGACCCAGACCTTGTAGGTCATTCTTACTTTATTGGGTTCTAGTTTGTTCTGTATTTCCTTGTTCCACTATTTTCTATTTAGGACAAGGTGAGAGGTAAGGTTCAATTAGTCTAAGAATACTTAGCCATACCTCACACTGTCTTACTCAAATATTTTTACCCTTCTGAACATACATCTAATTTCGACCTACAGATGTTTTAAAGATAAACAGTATAGTCAGCTGAAGAGACAGGTGGGGCACGGGGCTAAGGACTGGCACCACCCTTGGGCACAGCTCTGGTGAGTGAGCTGCTCAATGGTGGTGGCAGGACCACCTAGTGAGTCTTCTCCAGGAAAGCCTTGCAGCACCTGAGGCATTGCTGGTCCACCACTTCGAAGTCAGAGTCATTGCCATAATAGGGATCTTTAATAATGAGCTGTTTCTGTGGATCATAGCTCCCAAGTAGCTCAATTTTAGCTTTGCAGTTTTTAACTTGATTACTTTTTCTATTCAAATCTCTCAGATTGCTTTCATCCACACATAGTATATAATCGAATGTGGCAAAGTCTTCTTTTGTAATCTGTCTTGCCTTATGGGCTGTGCTAATGCCATGATTTCTTAGGCAGCTGACAGCTCTTGGGTCTGGGGGCCGGCCCACGTTCCAGATGGAAACAGCGCTGCTGTCAATGGCCCAATTAGCTGAAACATTCTCATCAATTACCATTTTCCTGAAAACTGCTTCTGCAATGGGTGACCGGCAAATGTTACAAGACACAGGAACAACACTGACTTGGACCCAACCTCTGCCATGTTCCCGTGCAGACCCAGGCGCCCAGAGACGGCGTAAGGACATGGCGCATGCACGCCGCGAGGATTCACCTCTAAACTTTTTGTTTGACTTCCTGAATCTTTCATTTTCAGTTTTATTTCAGTTTGACTTTTCTTTAGTGGTTCTATTTTTTTTGTTAAAGTCTATTTTCATATCTTAAATTGTTTTTCTTATTTTATTCAACTGTTAGGTTTTGATTTCATGGTCTTCAATGAGGCATTTATTTATTTCTTCTTTAAGGTCATTGAACATATTCACAATTGCTATTTTAAAGTCCTTGTCTTATACTTTAGATAAATTGCTTTTCTCTGGGCCTATAGCAATAGGGACAGAGCCTATTCCTGATTATATCTTGAACTTGTATGAATAATGAAGTCAATTCTGTGTCATCTGGTATAAACTCAGGAATTTCAATATGCAAAACAACTCTTTCTGCATATTGTGAATCAGTAACTTTATTAAGAGGTTCTTTAAAATCCCTTAGCACCATAAGAATGGCATATAATTCTGCCTTCTGGACAGAATTATAAGGGCTTTGTTCCCCTTACTTAATTCTTCTGATTCATAACCTGCCTTTGCTGATTTATTTGCAACACTTTAAAATGTATGGGCTCCAGTTATTGGAACATCACATAAAATTTGGGGAAGAATCCAAGAAGTTCTCATTATGAGGTTAAGTCTACCACTTTTGGGATAGTTGCTATTAATTTCTCTCCCAAAATTAGCACAAGCTCTTTGCCATGGTTCATTGACTTCCCATAACTGTTTTATTTCATCAGCAGTAAAAGGCACTATAATCTCTCCTGGGTCTATACCTGCTAATTGATGAACTCTCAATTTACCTTTTATAATTACTTTAGAGTCTTTTTCCACATAAGCCTGGCTGTAGGTTGCTGACCAGCTCATCTGCCCCATCTATCAGTCCTTTCCACCCAACCTTTCCCACAGACAGCCCTGCGTGACTGACCGGACTCGTCCCTTCCTTCTGTTGTGTTCTTATTAAGGCTTTAGTTCCAGAACCCCATCGGTT
>NW_004950870.1:0-844 GCF_000317375.1 Microtus ochrogaster
GCAACAGCCATCAAGTTTGTGGTCAATTTTAGAGAAGGTCCTGTAGACAGAAGTTTCTGTCCTGCCAGTCTCACAGCCATTCAGTCCCAAATAAACACACAGAAGCTTATATTAATTATAACAAGCTCAGGCTTGTTATTAACTAGCTCTTAGCACACACAATATTCAATATGTTTTTAAATGTTTAGTCATGTGGCTTGGTACCTGTTCTCAGTGTTATGTTCTCATTTTGCTTCCTCTGTGTCTTGCTGGTGACTGACTCTCTGCCTTTCATCTTCCCCGAATTCTTAGTCTGACAGCCTGTCTATAGTTTCTGCCTGGCTACTGGCCCATCAGCATGTTATTAAACTAGTATGAGGGGCTTTAAATCTTTAAAGTTTTCAAGAGCATTATCCCACAGCATTTCCACATTTTTTCTTTTTATAACAAGAACTCTGACTCTAATCTACTTTGTTTAGCTATTTTCCTTACCATTATCCATAACCACTTGTAACCAACAGTCTAAACAAAGAGAAACATTTATAATCCATATTTTGAGAATGTGGGCAGTTATCTAGGCTACTTCCTGCTGATTGGGGATACTGATAATCTTATGAGAACTCAAAGAAAATTTAGCATTGTGTTCAAGTCCTGACTGGAGTACTGTGTGAGGCTGTATCATCTAGGTCAACAGTCTCGAGGCTGTTCTGGATGTAGAACTTGGAGGAAACTGCAATAGAGTGCTCTAAAACATTGGACCATCTGGGCCATCCACTCCTATCAGAATTTCAGGGGTGTCTTCCTGGATCAAATCTTATTTTTATTGACCTATATTGAATCCACAGCCTCTTATTTCCTTGTGGAA
>NW_004950870.1:3514-4438 GCF_000317375.1 Microtus ochrogaster
GCCAAATGTTTGGATGCACTTTTTAGGCAGAAATTTCTGTCCCACCCAGTCCCACAGCCATTCAGTCACAAAAAAACCACACAGGGGCTCATACTAATTATAAACTGTTTGGCCTATTAGGTCAGGTTTATTATTAACTAGGTATTACAACATAAATTAACCCATAATTCTTTTCTAAGTTTAGCCACATGAATTGGTCCCTTTTTTAGTGAGTCATTCTCATCTTCCTTTGCATCTGACTGGTCATTCACTCTGCCTTTCCTTTTCCCAGAATTCTCTTATTCTGGTTGCCCCAGTTATTCTTTCTTCATGGCTACTGGCCAATCAATTTTTTATTAAACTAATACTGATGACAAATCTTTACAGTGTTCAAGAGCATTATCCCGTAGTAGGGTTCCCTGGGGTGCTGAGAAGATGGAACATTCTCTTGTGTTTGGTGAAATGTTCTGTAGATTTCAGTTTGGTCCATTTGAGTCATGATATCTGCTAGTTCTCATATTACTCTATTTGGTTTCTCTCTAGGAGATCTATCTTTGGTGATAGTTGGGTGTTAAAGTCTCCCATTATTAATACATGGTGTGTGGCACGTGATTTAAGCTTTAGTAATGTTTCATTTACAAATGTGTGTGCATATAGATTCAGAATTGAGACTTGATCATGATGGGTTTTTTCTTTGATGAATGTGAAATGTTCCAATCCTTGTATTCTTTTTTTTTATTGAGAAAAAAAAATTTTCGCCTCCTCCCAGCCTCCCACTCCTCCTGCCCTCCCCCACTCCTCTCCCCCTCCCTCTCAAGTCTGAAGAGCAGTCAGGGTTCCTTTGAAAGTCCAAAGTCCTCCCCCCTCCATCCTGGTCTAGGAAGGTGAACATCCAAACTGGCTATGCCCCCACAAAGCCAGAACAAGAAGTAGGATCAAAACCCA
>NW_004950871.1:0-4436 GCF_000317375.1 Microtus ochrogaster
AGAAAAGACTCTTTTCTTTTATAAAAGAAAAAATATGAAAAAAGAAAAAAAGAAATTTGATACTTAACAGTATTATGAGGTAGGACATGATTAGGTCATGAGAAGAGAGTCTCGTGAATTAATCACCAGAGGAGCTAGTAACAACAGGCTTGTTAAATTCTCTGTATCCTGTGTGTGCTTCTCCTGCCCTTCTGACATGTTCTGATGCAGCAATGGAGCTTTTTTCTGATAATTTTTTATTACTTTATAAATAATAGGAATCAAAATTTCCACTTCCCTCCTCTCCTCCCCCTCCAGTCCTAAGAGAGGGCAGGGTACCCTGCCCTGTGGGAAGTCCAAGGCCCTCTCTATTCCATCCAGGCTTAGGAAGGTGGAATAAGATCCCAAAAAGCCAGTACATGCAGTAGAGACAAATCCCAGTGCCACTATCGTTGGCTTCTCAGTCTGCCTCAATTGTCAGCCACATTCAGAGGGTCCAGTTTGATCCCATGCTCGTTCAGTCCCAGTCCAGCTGGATTTGGTGAGCTCCCATTAGTTCAGGCAAACTGTCTCAGTGGGTGAACCAACCTCCTGACTTCCTTGGTCATATTCTCCCTCCTTTTTATCGGAACTTGTCAACTATGAGTACACAAATTTCTACCTATGCTTATCATTTACCTGGGCTATACCTGTTACCTCAACAGAAAATGGATTCCAAAAACCATCATGCCATTAAAGACATAGAAGAAAGCTTAAACTTGAAATGTCCAGAGAAAGAAGAAAATCTACAGAAGCTACACACTGGTGATTTCAAGTGTATGATACTCCAGAAAATGCAGAACTATGACAATAGAAATTGGACAGATGGTTGCTGGCAGCTGGAGGGTAGGACAGCAAACTAGTGCACAACAGTAATGTACACTGTTCTGTATGATACGAGGGTGATGGACGGGTGGCACACATTGCTCACAACTCTTAGAGGGAAGCACAGAAGGAGATTGAAGAAGGGTAAGTGGGAGTAGCAGGATACATGTGATCTCAGAGAAAATTTAAAAGGGGGAGGGGTGATTCCTTAAGGAAGGGGAGGAAGATAAATACAGAAGGAGGGAGGTGGATAAAATAGCAATAAGGATGTCTGAAAAGCCACAAAGAATCATACTATTAAGTATTAAATTTTAAAAAACTTATAACACATATAATATAGTATATAAAAACATACAAATTAGCTTACTGACCTTTTCTCATCTGAGCTAATAGTGGTCCCTAAAAAACCAAAGACTACCAAAAAAAAAAGACATAAAAGCAGACATGAGAAGCCCTCTTCTTATGGCCAGGGCTATCCTAAACATTTCCAAAACATAAGTCTATTGCTATTGCCCTTGCCAGAGATATAATAGTAAAGTCTCTATTGCTGAAGACACTCTGCACTTCAGACACAGGGCCCAGAGGCCCCTGAGCTGAAACTGACCTCAGTGCTTCTTGTCCAAGAACTAGCTCTCATGGTACCAGAAGGTGCCATCCAAGCTTCCAAAGGAGGGAAGCAACCAATAGTCCTACCTATCTATGACACCTATGAACCACATCAGTGACCAGCATGAAAGATAACACTAGTGTTAGCACATACCTTGGTGGTGAACAACAACTGTTCAACTGAACTTAAGGTCGTATCATTAAGAGGGAGACCAGGCCTGGTATTGGAAACCTAGCTAACTAGCCGGTGCTAATGGAGTCACAGTGAATAAGGAAGAATCAACAGCCAGTAATTTGCTAAACAAGAATAATCCGTAACAATCTACAAACATTTGTCCTTATAGCCACAGGAAAGTGTAGTCTTCACCCTCATTAAGGAAACTTCTCTTTGCAGCAGATGGAGATCACTACATAAAACCACAACCAACCAAAATGCAAAACTGCAGAGCCAGGTACCAGTGGATACATCTACAAAACAACTCCAGCACCCAAGGCTGAGAAAACACTGTGAACGAGTGTATGGCACGATTGAAGGCACCAGATGATCAGGAACTTTACTATGAGATCGTGTCTCATCATAATATCAGAAGATACTCCCATCAGTTCTCACCAATTTGACTGCCCAATAGTGAGCTAAGCAAAGAAAATACTGATGAACATGACGAAGCAATTTTGGGGGCTGGGGGTGAAGGGCTATGAGGCCTCAACTCTACAGGCAACTGAGAGAAACTGGGAAGAGAAAAGTGATCTTCCCCAAAAAGGTGAATACCAACTTGTTGTCCAGTGCTAAACAGTCATCTCTGAAACCAAACATACAAGTAACATTATATGGACTCTACAGGTTATATAGGAATATGCACATCTATGCAAATACATACACGCATCACACTAAAGTTATTTTAAAAGGAGGCCATGAATTTGAAGGAGAGAAGGGAGAGGTTATATGGGAGGATTTAGAAGGAGGAAAGGGATGGGAGAAATATTGTAATTACAATCTCAAATTTTCTTTAAGACATCAGAATGTAGAACATGAGTTTCTGCCAGTGTAAACTACAGACATGGTAATGATGTATCAATGCAGCTACACTGATTGTAACTGAAAGACCCCCGGGAGTGGGGAGACACTCACTGAAGTCTCAGGATAACATGACACCCTAGGAACTCATGAGAGACCTTCCTTGCTGCAATTACACGAGGTTTATTGACAGGACAGGAACCAGCGCACTGGGGCCGAAACTCATTTCCCACACAGGGGTAGAGTTCGACCCTGAGTAGCTCTAGGGAGAAGGGGTATATAAGGGAAGAAACCATAACCCAATAACCCAAAGTGGGTAGGGAGGGAGTCATTGGAAAATTCCGAAGATACCAGTGATAATCACAAGGGGGTAACTCCTTGTTTCTCAAGGTTATTCTCAAGATTATAATCTAACTTTACAGTCAGGTAGTTCCTGGAACAGAGTCACTAAACCGATTAACCTAGATTTTTAGTTCTTCTCTCCCTGCTAGATTTTTTTGGCTCTACTCTTTCTGCTAGAGGGGTCTGGATTCATCCAGGTCTTTCATAACAAATGCAGCACTTGGTACAGGCAGCTTTTTAAGTAGGTGTGTGAAGGCAAAGAATGCTGACAAAGGAGACAGTGTGCATATACAAGGCTAGAAATGAGAGCTCTCTGTATTTTCCACTTAAATTTGCTATGGAACTAAAAGTACTTACAAAATAAAATGTACTAAAAGTTTTCTCCATAAAAGAAATTGACCTAAAATTACTGTCTTTTGAGAAGATCAAATCTTAGACATTAGCCAGGTGGTGGTGGTACACGCCTTTAATCTCAACACTTGGGGGCAGTGGCAGGGAGGTCTCTGTGAGTTCGAGGTTACCCTGGTCTACAAGAGCTAGTTCCAGGACAGGCTCCAAAGCTCAAAGCTACAGAAAAATCCTGTCTCAAAAAGCAAAATAAGAAATATAAAAAATAAAAAAACACTTAGACATGATCAAAAACACATGAACCAAAGATGCCAAAGATGAAGCTGAGAGTGTAACTCTAAAACCTTGAGAGACAGTGGCTATTTCTAAAACCAACCTAAAAAGATATGCTAGCCTCCATCTGCCACTCCTTACCATGAGTTGGGAGATCAAGACAGGAAAATGGCTAGAGGTCGGACCAGCAAGCCTGGCGTATGCAGTACAAGAGAAAATGCAATTAAAATGTGGAAAGCAAGAACCAATTTCTGAAAGTTGCCTTCTGACCTCCTTCACATGTACTATATACATTCCAAGGCAAACATGCATCCACATTCACACATGCACATATATGTATATATTATATAACTATATTACATATTATAATAAACTTTTAAACTAAATAAAAAATTTGTAGCAATAACAAAAGTAGTATGTGATAGGCCTTAAGGTAGGTCCTCCAAATTCATGGACTGGCATATAATCCTAAATGTGTTGACATTAACACATGACTAGAATCAGAAATCTCTGGAGTTCTGTAAGGTAAGTTGCTTTAGATAGAATGTATTGCAGCACTCAGGAATAGGATCCATTCCCTCAAACACAAGGCCTAAGAATTAGGAATATGGGCTCAGTGGGCAAAGCACTTGCCATGCACACAAAAGGACTAGAGCTTGGGTCCCCAGCAGCCATGAAAATGCTAATCAGGCTGGTCACCGACCTGTAATCCCAGCATTCAAGTGGCAGAAGCTTTGGATTGCTGGAACAAGGCTGGCTAGCTAAACTAGCTTATCAGTGAACTCTGGGTTCCAGAAAGCCAATCTTCTACCTCTAACTTCCACATGCACCCACACATGGGAACACGGAAACACACAAGCACACACACCTGCACACAGACACGCACACATACATGGAAACACGGAAACACACGAGCATACACACCTGCATACTGGCATGCGCTCACACATGGAAACAGCATCTGCACCACAGATATATCTACAGCACAACTTCTAGGACTCTGACTTAA
>NW_004950872.1:0-513 GCF_000317375.1 Microtus ochrogaster
GGTTAGGGTTAGTGTTAGAGTTAGGTTTAGGTTTGGGTTAGTGTTACGTGTATAGCTACATATAGGTTTAGGTTTAGGGTTAGTGTTAGTGTTAGGGATACGGCTTGTGTTAGGGTTAGGGTTAAGACTAAGGCTAGGATTAGTGTAATAGCTAGAGCTTGTCTTTGATTTTTTGCTAGGGTTATGATTAGGGATAGGCTTATGGTTAGGGCTAGATCTAATGTTAGAGTTATTGCTAAGGTTAGGGTTAGTGTTAAAGTTAGGTGAGGGTTAGCGTTAGAGTTAGTGTTACGGTTAGAACTACAGCTGGTTTAGGGTTAGGGTCAGTGTTAGTCTTAGGGCTATGGCTTGGTTTATGGTAACATCTAGGGTTAGAGCTAGTGCTAGGCCTAGTGTGAGGATTAGGGATAGGGCTTGCGTAGGGTTAGGGTTAGCGTTAGGGTTAATATTATGGTTAGGGTTAGGCTTAGGGTTTAGTTTTTGTTTTATATTTAGGTTTATGCTAAGGGTAGG
>NW_004950872.1:792-1299 GCF_000317375.1 Microtus ochrogaster
GTGAGGTGTAGGGTTTGGTTCATTGTTAGGGTTGTGGTGAGGGTTAGGGTTTTGTGTTAGGGTCAGAGTTAGGGTTAGTGTTAGGGTTATTGTTATGGTTAGTACTAGAGCTTGAATTAATGTAATGACCAGTTTCATGGATATGGCTAGGCTTATGGTTAGGGCTAGGTCTAATGTTAGAATTTTTGCTAGCGTTAGGGTTAGGGTTAGTTTTATGGTTAGGGTTAGGGTTATGGTCAGGCGAGTGTCAGAGTTTGGGTTAGGTTTATTGTAAGGGTTAGGAATATGGCTTAAATTTGTGTAAAGGCTAGGGTTAGGGTTATTTCTAAGGTTAGGTTTAGGTTAGGGCTAGAGCTAGCCCTAGTGTCAGGATTAGTTTTAGGGCTAGGATAGGGTTTGGGTTAGCCTTAGGGTTAAGATTATGGTAAGGGTTAGTGCTAGTGTTAGGTATATGGTTAGGGTTATTACTATTGCTAGGATTAGTGTAATGGCTAGGGTAAGGCTTAG
>NW_004950872.1:1660-2904 GCF_000317375.1 Microtus ochrogaster
AGGGTAGGGTTTATTGATGTGGTTAGTGATATGTTTATTATTAGGTATATTTTAGTGTAAGTATTATTGCTAGGGTTATTGTGTAGGGTTTGTTTTATTGTTGGGGTTGTGGTAAGGGTTAGCGTTTAGAGTTACGGTTAGATTTAGCGTTAGGGTTAGGGCTAGGGTTAGGGTTAGTGTTAAGGTTAGGTTAGGATTAGAGTTAGGGTTAGGCTTAGGGTTTGTGTTAGGTTTATTATTAGGTACATTTTAGTTTAAGGAATAGTGCTAGCGGTGAGGTGTAGGGTTTGGTTCATCGTTAGGGTTGTGGTGAGGGTTAGGGTTTTGTGTTAGGGTCAGAGTTAGGGTTAGTGTTAGGGTTATTGTTAGGGTTAGTACTAGAGCTTGAATTAGTGTAATGACCAGTTTCATGGATAGGGCTAGGCTTATGGTTAGCGCTAGGTCTAATGTTAGAGTTTTTGCTAGGGTTAGGGCTAGGGTTAGGTTTATGGTTAGGGTTAGGTTTAGGGTCAGGGTTAGGTTCAGGGTTAGGGTTAGGTTTAGTGTTAGGGTTAGGAATATGGCTTCGATTAGTGTTATATCTAGGGTAGGATTAGAGCCAGGCCCAGTGTGATGATTAGGGTTATGGCTAGGGTATGGTTAGGGTTAGCGTTAGGGTTAAGATTGCAGTTAGGGTTATGGTTAGGGTTAGGGTTAAGACTAGGGCTTGGATTAGTGTGGTGGCTAGTTTTAGGCATAGACCTAGTGCTAGTGTTAGGGTTAGGGCTAGGCTTATGTTTAGGTCTAGAACTAAATTAGAGTTATTACTAAGGTTACGGTTAGTGTTAAGGTTAGGTTAGGGTTAGGGTCAGTGTTAGGGTTAGTGCTAGAGCTAGGGTTTGGTTTAGGGTTAGTTTTAGTGTTAGAGCTAGAGCTGGGGTTAGTTTTAGGGTTAGTGTTAGTGTTAGGGCCACGGCTTGGATTAGTGTTACATCTAGGTTTAGGGTTAGAGCTAGGCCTAATGTGAGGATTAGGGTTAGGGCTAGGGTAGGGTTAGGGTTAGCGTTAGTGTGTCGAACTCCTCAACCAGCGAGAAAGAACAACCACGACACGAGGATTCTTCTCAGATCACGCTTAACTGGAGTGCACTTGGTTGAGAGATAACATGAAACGAAGGGGCCTGAGAGCGCTAAGGCAGCTGCTTATATAGGCAATTGGCACATGGGTTGCCCTGTGATTGGCTGCCACCATCAGCTGACACCAGA
>NW_004950872.1:3929-4436 GCF_000317375.1 Microtus ochrogaster
GTTAGGGTTAGGGTTAGAGTTAGGACTAGGGCTTGAATTAGTGTAATGCCTAGTGTTAGGGTTAGGGCTAGGCTTATGGTTAGGGCTAGTACTTAGGGTAGAGTTATTGCTAAGGTTAAGGTTAGGGTTAGGGTTAGGGTTAGGGTTTAGGGTTAGGGTTAGTGTTAGTCTTAGGAATAGTGCTTGGATTAGTGTAATGGCTAGGGTTAGGGTTACATCAAGGCTTATGGTTAGGCCTGATATAAGTTTAGAGTTATTGCTAAGGTTAGGGTTAGGGTTAGGGTTACGATTAAGTTTAGGTTTAGGGTTTAATGTTATGGTTAGTGTTAGTGTTAGGAATAGGGCGTGGATTAGTGTAATGGCTAGGGTTAGTGTTATAGCAAGGCTTATGATTAAGTCTGATCTAAGTTTAGATTTTCTGCTAAGGTTATGGTTAAGGTTAGGGTTAGGGTTAGGGTTAGGATTAGGATTAGTTTTAGGTTTTGGTTTAGGGTTAGGGTTAGGGTT
>NW_004950873.1:0-1513 GCF_000317375.1 Microtus ochrogaster
TATGTGTAGCCTTCAAACTCTAAAATATTTGCTAATATAACCTTCACAACAATGATTACATGGTAAGATAGATGGAATTAATACTAACTTCAAGCTGTCCCATCAAAGAGAAGAAAAAGCCATTTACATTAACTCGAAGTCATTGACCCAGAGTGCTTTGGGGTTTTTGTTTTGATTTTTGTTTGTTTGCTTGTTTGGGTTTTTGTTTTTCAAAACAGGGTTTTTCTGTGTAACCCTGGTTGTCCTAGAACTCAATCTGTAGACCAGGCTGGCCTTGAACTCACAGAGATCCACTTGTCTCTGCCTCCCAAGTGCTGAGACTAAAGGCATGGGCCACCACCTCCAGGCAACCCAGAATATTTTAACAGTTTGTGGGTTTTGGGGGTTTGTTTTTATTCTTTTTGAAACATGGCCTAATATAAGCCTAGACTGCCTTCAAATTCTCTAAAAAGTCAAGGTTGACCTTGAACACCTGACTTTTTGACTCTACCTCACAAGTGCTAGGATTACTGGCATCCACCACTACACAGTTTATGCAGTCTTGGGGCCCAACTGTACTATATCCCTTATTTTTTTTGAACCTGGGTCTCCCTATATAGCCTAGGCTGACCTTGAACTTACCCCAATCTGCCTACTTTAGTCTTACAACCCAAATGCTGGAATTATAGGCATGTGCCTACCATACCCAACATGTTCTTACATTTAATCCAAATTAAATTTAACATTTCCATATTAAGTAATTAGCTAAACACACAAATTACATAAATGATATCATCAACATGATAAACCTATTAGGAGAATAGATTACTATTAAGACTTTCAATGTAAGCATTTTTATGCCCATGTCAGAAATAGATTATTAGAAATGATGCTTAAAAAGTATTCCTAATTAGTCCCAGGACAACCAGTACTATACAGTGAAACCCACTAACAAAACAATAAAAATTTCAGCAATCTTGTTACCAAGGAAGAAATACTTCACAATAATTCTGCTTCTTTAGAAATCAGAATGTAATACTTACCTGACAGGGTGGTTTTCCTGGGGCAAGGCTTACCCACACACTCTGGATGTGCTGACCCTTGAGATTTCCCCCAGTTGGGGAAACTTGACTGCACAATTTATGGTAGCAGGCGACTGCATTCACAGTCTCCCCTAAAAATCTACGTTGTTTATTATGAAAACTTGATTTCTGACCAATGGAATCGAATCGAAGACCCAGATACCAGTCCACACACTTATGAACATTTGAGTTTTGACAAAGAAACAAAAAATATAAAATGGAACAAAGAAAGTATATTCAACAAATGGTCCTGACATAACTGGATATCAACATGTAAAAGAATGAAAATAGACCCATATCTATCACCTACATAAAACTTAAGTCCAAATGGATCAAAGACCTCAACATAAAGCCAGCCACACTGAAAACTTGGTTTCTATCCTTACCCATGGGTATATGCCTTTGATCCCTACTGAGCCAAAAGGCGACATGTATAAGCAAATAGATTATAC
>NW_004950873.1:3033-4435 GCF_000317375.1 Microtus ochrogaster
GAGAGAGAGAGGAGAGAGTGTTCATGCCAGAGACAATTGTGGAGATCAGATGACCTTGCGGGATTTGGTTCTCTTCTTCCACCATGAGGGCCTGGGGACGTTGAACTCGGGTCATTAGATGGCCACAGGTGTCAGTACACATTAAGACATCTCACAGCTCCAGACAGGTCTCTCGGGGGAGAATATGCAAAGCACTAAAAACAAGAGTGAAGTCGAAAGTAAGGACGTGAGTGAGAGGAACGCCCATGAGCATCTACCTGGGAATTTGAATGCCAAGCAAAGCCACCATGGTGATGACCGTGGGGCTGAGCAGTGCTCTCACACAGCACCACTGGAAGGGCTGGCTGATATCACTTCTGAGTCCACAGCTACTGAGTCAGCAAGTCAGAAGCACAGCTGAGAACCCACATCTTTAGAGGTCCCAGGTTCCAGGTATATGCCGGTAATTCCAGGACTCGGGAGACTGAGGTAGGAAAACAAGGAGTTTGAGGTCAGCCTGGCTCTACATGGAAAGACCCTGTTTCAAATATAAAAAGCCATAGAATCTCTCAAAATGACTAACTCAAAGATATATCTATCAAGATCCATAGTTTTATTTTATATATATATATATATATATATATATGAATATCATAAAGGGTGAGACTCTTAGGAGATGGATAGACAAAGGAAGTGGCTCTAAAATATTCAAATTCAAAAGTTTAGAGTTTAGACAAAAACAATGTATTTTAAACTCTAATCCTACTAGCCATCCTATTATAGTCATATTAGAAACCTAATAGCTAAGCAAAGCAATATTTCCCTTTTATGTTTCCTAGGGATTTATCCTGCAATAAAATACGCTATATTGAAAGAAGGACATTTGAGTCGTTACCTTTTTTGAAGTATATGTAAGTTACAAGTTTAACCCCTTCATATTTGAATTTTAATCACCTTTGTGATGTTTTGATATCTGACTTGCAACTTCACTAGTAGGCAATAAGCTAGACTCAAAAAAAGACAAATATTGCATTTTTATTTGTTTGTTTTGGTGATAGGACAAGCCTGCTAAGCAAGTGTTCTGCCAATGACCTGCATTCCTAGATTTTATGTGTGTGTGCTAAAAATAGAAGCAGCACTATGCAGGGTGAGAAGGGAGTCTAGAAGGACGGAGAACAAAGAGGATGCTGGGATAAAGAAAGCTAAAGCATCACGTTTTTCTATGTGTGTGTGTGTGTGTGTATGTGTGTGTGTGTATGTGTGTATGTGTGTATGTGTGTATGTGTGTGTGCATGTGTGTGTATGTGTGTTTGTGTGTGTATGTGTGTGTGTTTGTGTGTTTGTGTATGTGTGTGTGTGTTTGTGTGTGTGTGTGTATGTGTGTGTGCGTGTATGTGTGTGTGTATGTGTGTACGTGTGTGTG
>NW_004950874.1:0-1194 GCF_000317375.1 Microtus ochrogaster
ATTTAAGTTAAAAATGGATTCAATAAAAGAAGAGTCACCACTGACTGAGGCTGATTCTGTAATTACACATTTACTTGTAGTTATGAATACTGATGATATGCCATCATATATCTCAAGTAAAATGAAACTTTTAATGCATATTGCAACATAAAGCATATTACAGATATACCACACTATTCTACATAGTAAGCAGGTACTTAACAGTGCTGTTTGTATCACAGCATATTGAATAATGTCACCTATATTGAGTGTGACCATTTACACATCATTTAACTTTCTACAAACCATCCCTCACAGCATGTTTCAGTGGTAAAAAGCAGAGTATCTAAAAGCCAACACTTGCTGGGAACTATACCACCTTTTTTTAATCATTGATGTTCTGGTGCTGGTCCACAGAACCCTTACATTTTCATTTCCAATTAAGTAGAGAGGTCAATTTAGAGTAACAGAATTTAGAGACAATTTCTAGAGTCTTTTGGGTATAAGGGTTTTCATAGCCACCCACAATCTATAAGAACTAGACCATCTTCAAATTTTCTGAAACTACTTCTTTCATAGGCCTTTATCATCGCCTGGTGGAGGAGGTCCTTCTTCTCTTTGTGTGTTGCTTTCATTGGTTGAAATATGAAATAGAGACTGCCTTGGCCTTTTGATAGGGCAGCCTGATGTTGGGCACAATACAATAATCTCCTGTAAACATTCAAGAAATACGTTCAGGACTCTCACCAAAGGAGTAATTTACTGAAGAGGGGAAAGAAAGAGAATGCAGTTTAGAAAAAGTGAAAGAACACTCACATCACAGGAATTCTTTCAACCCTCCAGGGATCTAAGGCAGAATATGGTGCTGTGACCTTGCTGGTGCTTATAGACAAGTCTCAAGGTATGAAGATCTATTTATTGTTAGCCTGAACAGTAAGAACAAATCCTATAATGTAGTTAGCATATTAATATCTTATTTTCATGCTATGAAATATGTATAAGGGAGCCATTTTAGGGTTGGCTAGAGACTTGACCCTAGAGTGGCTCCCTGGAGCCCATGGTGATGTCCCCAGTTAGTCCCTTGGGCAGCTGGGGATAGGCAACCTGAAATGACCCTCTCCTATGGCAATACTGACGAATATCTTGCATACCACCATAGAGCCTTCATCTGGTGATGGATGGAGATAGAGACAGAGACCCACACTGGAGCACTGG
>NW_004950874.1:1869-4433 GCF_000317375.1 Microtus ochrogaster
AACTGTGTTATATAGATATATTGTGAAGTTTAAGCATTTAATTTTTTTGCTCCCACTTATAACCTGAGATCATCTTTTTTTAAGTTATCAAGAATTATAGGCTAAGAAGACTACTACAGATCATAACCATCACCTCATATTCTAGGCTGAGATGGGTAAGGTAGATTTATCAAACCAGCTGTTTACACTCCATTTGAAAGTCTATGCCGGATATTTTTTTGCTATTAATGCCAATATACAGATACCTTGGTATATTTCTATGAAACATTCTTATAGTCTCAATTAAATGATTGCTATCTCAAATAATTGCTTTTTGATTTTGGAAAGAATGTTTATTTTCATTTTGTGTATACTTCACGTTGTAGATTATAGTCTCCTATGGGCCTTTGATTTATTCTAACCTGCATTTTATAGATGATTAAGTGGTCTTTACAGAGTGAGGTTAAGGTTTCTAAGTTCGTGCAATAGCTAGTATAAAATCTGAGCATGGTAGTCATACTCTAGTGAAATGTTCTGATGAGACCATTATGGTTGCCTCACTCTTATATCATAGAGGCCCTCACCTTGTGAAAGTTAGATAACAGATATTGTCATCCCTTTTTCAGATATGAGGATCTACATCTCTGATGAGAAGTGACTTCTTCATAGATGATATCTGAACCCATTTCTCTGAAAACTGAGGTTGGTTGCTGTAACATGAGGGGCTGCTCATGGGAGTTTCTGTCCTACCCAGTACCCCACAGCTGGCAAAGCCCACAGAAAATCACACAGAGTTCTCCATAAGTTATAAAACTGATTGGCCCAATAGTTCAGCCTACTTACTAGCTCGTGTAGCTTATATTAACCCATTATTCTTATCTATGTTAGTCACATGGCTCAGTATCTTTCTCAGCGGGGTAGCTCACATTGTGTTTCTTCAGTGTTCTGGGCAAAATTGGCAAGATATGGGCTTCCTCCTTCCCAGAATACTCCTGGTCTCATCACTCCACCTCTACTTCCTGTCTTGTTGATCCACCTATACTTCCTGCCTGGCCAATCAGCATTTATTTAAAATATGATTGACAGAATACAGACAATAATCTCGAACCACTTCCCCCTCTTTTTTGTTTCCATCATTCTGTTGATACTGAGTAAATGTTTCAGATGTCCATGTATTGTAGTAAACAACTTAAGAATAAATTTTCTCCTCATGATCAAAACAGGTGGTGAACGGATGCTGGAAAGAAATCGCACACTAGGTCAGAAATAAGAAATAGTTATTTCTTTAGGGGCAAACTCACAAATCAGAATTCTCTGCTTAAACAGTGGACAAAGACAGAATCCCACAATCCAATAATCCAAATGAGCAGCCGTGAAAAAGGAGGAAGAAAGAAAAGGGGCAGATGCAGGTTCTGCATCTGCGTATATAGGATAAGAGGCCAAGCCTCAGTAGGTGGGTAACTACAGCTACAGCCTCCCTATAGCACCTCCCCTTTTGTTTAAATAAGAGAATTCTAAGCCTAATACAAAATTATATACAATAAGAACAAATATCCTATCCTAACTAGTTTAAGTCTCATATAATAAATAACTTGGCCAAGTCATGAGAGGAGAGTAACTACAATTATCTAGTATTCAACCCCATTGAAAATCTGAGAAGGGAAATAATGTTACTTGTGTAAGTACTAAGTGTAATCAAGAAACTTCCAAAATGTACAACAAATGACAGAGACAACTGGCTCCCTGCGCAATCACCCAAAGCCTCATTTGCATTATTGAGGCAATCAACTTTGGCTAAGGCCTATAATAACTAACTGACAAACTTTTTAAAAGCAAGAAAATTTTCAAAACTATCTTACCCTGCAAGATTAGAGAGTCCTGCTTATCAACATCCAGATACTATGTATCTTCTCAGTGATTGAGGCATGGGCATTTCTTTGCACAAAGGCCAGTTTTTTTTCCAAGAAGACAACATGCTCCAAGTAGAGTGTCTTCGGTGCTTAACATTATTTCTGGAATAAATCTGTGCTGCCAGGAACAATTGTGTCTCACTTCAACAGAACTCTATGTTATTTAAAGGTCATATTCTACAGCTCTTTGAAGTGGTTGAAGATTATCTGTCTATGAGGAATATAAGCTCTATGTATCTAAAGAACCTGATTAGTCTAACTATGACAAACATAGATGACTATTGATCTATAATTCTTAATATCTATCTAACTTAAAGACTAAGACAATAAACAACTGTGCAATAAATGAGGACAATGACCTTCAAATCGAAAAAAAGTGTAAGTATCCTGATCAGAGATAGAAATGTACACTGTAATATAATAAATTTATATCAATATATAAAAATGTATTAAGCAGAAGTAGAAGTATGCATGCATACCATATTCAATATAATTCAACTTTGTATTAATATACAAAAATTTTTACCAATGTAATTGCCTATAAATAATAACTCACAAAAATTCACTCTATTACTCACTATTACCATTAGGGTGAGTAAGCTCACACCAATCTATTATCCCATCCAATTTTCCCTTTTTTTCCAAAAAGATCCCTGAGGTTATAAAATTCTCTGC
>NW_004950875.1:0-1042 GCF_000317375.1 Microtus ochrogaster
TCCTGTGGGACAGCGCTGTGCTTGGATTTCTCATTTCCTGTTTCATGAATTTCCCCCCTGAGAATGAATAAAAATATTGTTATATCCTTTAGCTAGCCTGGTTATTTCAGCAGGCATTCCCAATCTGCAGACGTGTGAGCTGAGAGATGCTTGAGGAAACTTCTGCAGCCGTCCAAGTTGACGTCAGCATGAGGCCAAGCCCTAAGGTGGGACTGAGGGAAAGCAGTGTAACTGGGGCGCAGTCAGGGGATGGGGTGTGGGGGTGGGGTGATCTGTGAAGCTCTGGAAGCTACAGGGCTGCACTTTCAGTTTTACTCCACTTAATATACTTCAGAACTTTTGTTCGTGGTCGTGTGTTCTGAGACAGGCTGTCATGTATTTCAGTCTGGTCTCAAACTTGCTACGTATCTGAGGGTGTCCTAGCTCTCATGATCCCCTTGCCTCCACCTCTCAAGTGTGGTGATTACAGGAGCATGCTACTGGCCTCAGAGGTTTTTATTATCATTATTATTATTTGAGACAGGGGTCTTATTATGTAGTCTCGATTGGCCTGGAACTTGCCATGAGATCAGACTGGCCTTGGAACTTGCAGAGATCTGTCTGTCTCCACCTTCCGAGAACTGGGGTTAAAGGCAAGCACCGCTACACCTGGCCTTTTTGAAGGTTTTGACATAGCCCTCCAAAATAGATATCTTGGAATTTGTTTTGGTTGGTGGGGGTGTGAAGTGTGTAGTGGTTGTAGGGTTTGTGGTGGAGTTGAGAGTGGGGTTTGTAGAGGAGTAGGGTGTTTGTGGGCTGAAGAGGTGACGGGAGATGGGGAACGTGTGGTGTGTGCAGAGTCTGGGTCTTTGAGGGACTGGACAAAGTGGTGTCTATGCGTGGTGTATAAAAGAACAGGGACATGGAGGTGCCCATGTGTGGTGTATAGAGGAAGAGGGGCACGGAGGTGCCATGTGTGTATGGAGGAAAAGGGGCATGGTGGTGCCCAGCAATGGTGTATAGAAGAACAGGGACATGGTTGTTCCCATGCATGGTGTATAGA
>NW_004950875.1:3617-4432 GCF_000317375.1 Microtus ochrogaster
GGGTGTGTGTGGGGGGGGGATGGAGTCTGGACTGAGGCAATTCCTAGGGGAGGAGCCTTGGGATGGAACTTCCACCCGAACATCCAGGGTAGGACTCATTTAAGTTTTCGGTGGAAGGATGATGGGTTGTGTGGTTATTGGGTGTGTAGGGGGTGGGGTATGTGAGATGTAAGGTATTTGGCGTGTTGAAGGCTGTGTGGGGGGAGGTGGAAGAATGGTGATGTGTGGATGGGTGAGTTGTTTTATGGGTAAAGGGATGGTGAAGCTGTATTTGGGATATGCGGAAGATTAATGGATTGTATGTAGAGGCATGTGTGGCTTTGGAGGAGAGGTCAGGTTGCTGTGGAGTGTGTGGTTGAGGGTGGGGTTGGGATAAGGTGGTTGGAGCACTTGAGGGGAGGCAAAGATGTGTGAGATTTGCGGAGGGGTTAGATTGTGCGTATGTGTGAGTGCAGGGTGTGATGTGATGTGCTTGTGTGTCAAGTGTTTGGGGGTGGAGGTGCGGAGGAAGGCTGCAGGATGAGGAGGGGTTTTTTGACAGTTCAGGTGAGGTGTTGTGTGTGGGCTGTGAGGACCTGGCAGGGTGTTTGGACCCCTGGAGAAGCAAAGGGGTTGTATATGGGCTGGTGAAAGGTGGCGGGGGGGGGGGGGGGGGGGGGGCGGCCTGGTTCGCTTTGTGTGGACCTTGCGGAGAGGGTTGCTACTTAGAAATCTGGAAGGTTTGTGGGTGTGGGTAGGTGGTGTGCTTCCCCTCGTGCCTCTCCAAACCTCCCCCTTCTCCTTCATCCCCTCTCCTGCCAGGCCTGTCCCTCCTT
>NW_004950876.1:0-1546 GCF_000317375.1 Microtus ochrogaster
GTGCGTTTCTCACGAAAGCAATTCATGAAATTCATACACTTTCAAAAGAACGTGATTATCTTTCAAGTAAAGCTTCTACAGTGAAAAGCAACACTGGTCTCACTCCTTACAATGGTTTGAATTTAGCAAACAACAGCTTTTCTTTTCAGAGAAACGCATGTGTGTTTCTCACAAAAGCCTTTCATGAAAGTCATTCACTTTCAAAGAATGTGATGATTTTTCAACTTAAAGATTCTAACGTGAAAGGCAACAATGGTCTCACTTCTATCAGTAGTTTGACATTTTCTGAACAACAGTTCTTCTCTTCAGAGAAATGCATGTGTGTTTCTAACTAAAGCATTTCATGAAATTCATAGTCTTTCATAAGAAACTGAATATCTTTCAAAGTAATGCTTCTACATTAAAAGCACAACTGGTCTCACTACTAAGAGTAGTTTGACATTTCCCAAACAACAGCTCTTCTCTTTAAAGAAATGCATGTGCGTTTCTCACCAAAACAGTTCATGCAATTCATACTTTCAAAAGAACGTGATTATCTTTCAAAGTAAAGCTTCTACAGTGAAAAGGAACACAGGTCTCATATCTAACAGTTATTTGACTTTTCTCAAACAACAGCACTTCACTGTAGATAAACGCATGTGCCTTTCTCACAAAAGCATTTCTTGAAATTCATACACTTTCAAAAGAACATGATTATCTTTCAAGTAAAGGTTCTACAGTGAAAAGGAAAACTGGTCTCAATTTTAACACTAGTTTGACATTTCCCAAACAACACCTCTTCTCTTCAGAGAAACGCATGTGCCTTTCTCAAAAAAGCATTTCATGAAATTCATACACTTTCAATTGAACGTGATTATCTTTCAAAGTAAAGCTTCTACAGTAAAAAGCAAAACTGATCGCACTTTAATATTTGTTTGACATTTCCCAAACAACAGCTCTTCTCTTCAGAGAAATGCATGTGCGTTTCTCAAAAAAGCATTTCATGAAATTCATAAAATTTCAATAGAACGTGCTTATATTTCAAAGTACAGCTTCTACAGTGAAAAGCAACACTGCATTTACTTGTAACAGTAGTTTGACATTTCCCAAACAACAGCTCTTCTCTTCAAAGATATGCATGTGCCTTTCTAACCAACGCATTTCATGAAATTCAAACACTTTCAAAAGAACGTGATTATCTTTCAAAGTAAAGCTTCTACATTAAAAGCACAACTGATCTCACTACTAAGAGTAGTTTGACATTTCCCATACAACAAGTCTTCTATTCAGAGAAACGCATGTGCGTCTCTCACAAAAGCATTTCATGAAATTCATACACTTTCAAAAGAATGTGATTTTCTTTCAAAGTAAAGCTTCTACAGTAAAAAGCAACACTGGTCTCATATCTAACAGTAAATTGACCTTTCTCTAACCACAGTTCTTCTCTGTAGAGAAACGCATGTCCATTTCTCACAAAAGCAATTCATGAAATTCATACACTTTCAAAAGAATGTGATTTTCTTTCAAAGTAAAGCTTCTACAGTGAAAAGAAACACTGGTCTCACTT
>NW_004950876.1:2791-4430 GCF_000317375.1 Microtus ochrogaster
TTTCTCTTCAGAGAAACGCATGTGCGTATCTCACAAAAGCATTTCATGAAATTCATACACTTTCAAAAGAACGTGATTATCTTTCAAGTAAAGCTTCTACAGTGAAAAGCAACACTGGTTTCACTTCTAACAGTAGTTTGACATTTCCCAAACAGCAGCTCTTCTCTTCAGAGAAACGCATGTGCATTTCTCACAAAAGCATTTCATGAAATTCATACACTTTCAAAGAACGTGATTATCTTTCAAAGTAAATTTTCTACACTATTAAGCAACACTGGTCTCACTTCTCTAAGTAGTTTGACAATTCCCAATCAACAGTTCTCTTTAGAGAAATGCATGTCTGTTTCTCACAAAAGCATTTCATGAAATTCATAGACTTTCAAAAGAACGTGATTATCTTTCAAAGTAGAGCTTCCACAGGGAAAAGCAACACTGGTCTCACTTCTAACACTAGTTTGACATTTCTCAAACAACAGCTCTTCTCTTCAGAGAAACGCATGTACATTTCTCATAAAAGCATTTCATGAAATTCATACACTTACAAAAGAACATGATTAACTTCAAAGTAAAGATTCTAAAGTGAAAAGCAACACTGGTTTCAATTCTATAAGTAGTTTGACATTTCCCAAACAACAGTTCTTCTCTTCAGAGAAACGCATGTGCATTTCTAAAAAAAGCACTTCATGAAATTCTTAAACTTTCAAAAAACGTCATTATCTTTCAAAGTAATGTTTCTACACTGTTAAGCAACACTGGTCTCACTTCTAACACTAGTTTGACATTTCCCAAACAACAGCTCTTCTCTTCAGCGAAACGCATGTGCTTCCCTCACAAAAGCATTTCATGAAATTCATACACTTTCAAAAGAACGTGATTATCTTTCCATGTAAAGCTTCTACAGGGAAAAGCAACACTGGTCTCATTTTTAACACTAGTTTGTCATTTCCCAAAGAACAGTTCTTCTCTTCAGAGAAACACATGTTCATTTCTTACAAAAGCATTTCATGAAATTCATACACTTTCAAAGAAGGTGATTATCTTTCAAAGTAAAGTTTCTACACTGTTCAGCAACACTGCTCTCACTTCTAACAGTAGTTTGACATTTCCCAAACAACAGCTCTTCTCTTCAGAGAAATGCATGTGCATTTCTCACAAAATCATTTCATGAAATTCATACACTTTCAAAGAACGTGATTATTTTTCAAATTAAAGATTCTAACGTGAAAATCAACACTGGTCTCACTCCTATAAGTAGTTTGACAATTCCCAAACAACAGTTCTTCTCTTCAGAGAAATGCATGTGCATTTCTCACAAAAGCATTTCATGAAATCATACACTTTCAAAGAACATGATTATCTTTAAAAGTAAAGCTTCTACACTGAAAAGCAACACTGGTCTCACCTCTAACTGTTGTTTGACATTTCCCAAACAACAGCTCTTCACTATGGAGAAAAGCATGTGTGTTTCTCACAAAAGCATTTCATGAAATTCATACACTTTCAAAAGAACGGGATTATCTTTCAAAGTAAAACTTCTACAGTGAAAAGCAACACTGGTCTCATATCTAACAGTAAATTGATCTTTCTCTAACAACAGTTCTTCTCTGTAGAAAAACACATGTGCGTTTCTCACAAAAGC
>NW_004950877.1:0-656 GCF_000317375.1 Microtus ochrogaster
AAGACAGGTAACAGAAACTTCCAGGAATGCAAGGAAAGTGAGCAGGGCTGTTAATTGTCATGAAGAAGTAAATGCTGAGAATTCTGAGAAAAAGCCAATGGAGTTCTCATTCTCTGTGTCCCTGTCTCTTTCTCTTTCTATGTCTCTGTCTGTCTGTCTGTCTGTCTCTCCCCCACCTCTCTGTGTGTGTGTGTGTGGCTGCACACATGTGAGTATTGTGTGAACACCAGCTTGAATATTTGGGAAGACATATGATATTATTGAAGAACCATTCTGTGTTAGAACTGTCCCATGTACTCTACAATCATTACCTCATTCCATGGGCTTGTTGACTACATAAAAGAGGATAGAGTGGTGAAGAGGGTGGTGGTGGCACAGATCTTTAATCTTAGCAGAGGCAGGGAGCAGAGCTCTGTGAGTTTGAGGCCAGCCTGATCCACAGAGTTAGATCCACACAACACAGTGAAATCCTGTCTTGAAAAACAAAAACAAATCAAACAGCATTTTTTTTGCCTGGTGGTGGTGGCATACACCTTTAATCCCACCACACAGGAGGCAGAGGGACATAGATCTCTGTGAGTTAGAGGTCAGCCTGGTCTACAAGAGCTAGTTCCAGGACAGCCATGGATAAACAGAGAAACCTTGTCTCAAGAAAC
>NW_004950877.1:2116-4428 GCF_000317375.1 Microtus ochrogaster
TATGTTCAAACTCTTGGTCCCCACTAGAAGTACTGATTTGGAGGGTTTATGGGATGTTTGGGAGGTACAGCTTTGCTTTAGGAAGTGGGTCACTGCCGGTGGGCATTGACATTTTATAGCATGGCCCTACTTCCTGTTTGTTTTCTGCTTCCTGACTGCACATACAATATAACTGGTTGCCCCTTGCTTCTGCTCTTTTATCTTCACTACCACGTAGGGCCATGTAGTATATTTTCTTAAAATTTGAGTTAAAATCAACTCTCATTTCTTAATTTGCTTTTGTCAGGTGTTTTCGACAGCGAGAAGAATACTAATACAGCAATCTAGAGTTGGTGCTTTTAGAACAGAAGTCTATTCTATAGACTGTAGGATTTCTCATAAAGATGTCAGTGGATGTCAGACTAGGGTAGCAGGAGATGCTTACCTAGATAAAGAACAGCTGGTGCTGCACAGCCTGTCTCTGGCTTTACAAACCTCAGTTTTAATCCAACCTCAGCCCCTTCCTCCTCCTCATGCCTACCTTTTATCCAGGCCTAACAGTTAAAGAAGCAGCCCTCTCCAAGGAAACTCCTCCCCCACAGTGATTCAGGCGGGCCCCAGGGGATCACCTTACATGGTAACTGGTGTTTTGCTCACTCCTCCATCAAAAGCTCTAGTAGGAACAGGATGGATGGAGAGGCCTCCTTCTCCAAACCTACCATGAGAGCAGTGTGGAGATCTACACCCTGCCAGTGAAAAGGAGAGGTGATGTGAGAGCCTCAGAAACCATGCCTCTCTCTTTTCTCATTATCTTTGTAGCTTCTAATTGGCCCAAGGAGGAGGTTAATATAGATTCCTTTCTAGGCTTTCTATTGAATGGTTGTCATGGAGACTAGCCCTGGCCTTTGCCCTAGCCTGTTGGCAGTCAACAAATGGTTCCTGGGCTGCTTTCCTTGTTACTATGACCCCCTTTTCCAGCACCTATTTCTATCTCAGTGTTGCACAAAGAAGGCATGAACTGGATTCAGCCATTTAACCTTTGTAGTTCAGCATCTACTATGTGCCACACAGGCTTAGGTTCATGGAAGTGGTTCTTGATGGAGGAAGGTCATTGGTTAAAAAATAAAGAAACTGCCTTGGCCCATTTTATTGGTTAGAACATAGGTGGGTGGAGAAAACAGAACAGAATGCTGGAAGGAAGAGGAAGTGAGCTCAGAGAGGCCATGCTCCCCTCTCCCGGGCAGATGCGATAGCTCTGCTCTCTGAGGCAGATGGCGATGCAGCCAGCCACCAGGTCAGACATGCTGAATCTTTCCTGGTAAGCGCAACTCGTGGTGCTACATAGATTACTAATGGACCAGGCAGTGTTTAAAAAAATACAGTTTGTGTGTTGTTATTTCAGGGCATAAGCTAGCCAGGCGGCCAGGGTGCTGGGTATGCAGCCCTGCCGCTCTTATTACTACAGGTTCTCAACCTGTGGGTCAGGACTCCTTTGGGGGGTCAAATGACACTTTCACAGGGGTAGCATATTAGATATCCTGTATATCAGAGATTTACATTAGGATTCACAACAGTAGCAAAATTACAGTTATGAAGTAGCAACAAAAGTAATTTTATGGTTGGTGGTTCCCACAACATGAGGAACCCTATTAAAGGGTCACAGCACCCCTAAGATTGAGAACCACTGCTCTAGAGGATTTCCTGCATTCTAGACATAATCCTTCTTACCTCCATTGTGGAGAAACAATCCAATTTCCCACGGTAATCTGGATCAATCACCCCTCCTAACACTGTTATTCCTTTCTTAGTCTGTTGTTAGAAACCCAAAGTGGTCAGGGGGAAGTCTGAGCTTCAAGCTCAATGGAATGTTTGATGTGGCTCCTGGCAGACATACTGCACCCTCTGAAACCAAAATTTTTGGACCAGTAGAATTTAAAGTCGTATGAACAGGAAGCAAAAATATTTCTAGTTATAGCGAGTAAAACTATTTCATTTTCCACCCTTGATTCCTGGATCTGTGGTTCCTGGCTATGAGAGAAACAATACCATATATTGGACACTTATTCAAAGCAAATACTGCCTTCTGGAGAACCCTATCCTAGCCCACCAGGCTGTTGCCTCCTACCTGGCACTGTAACTGTGTCTTCAAAAGGCCACTTCATCTTGCTATCAAGCCAGCTGCTTCAGGATGCTGGGGAACTTGGGAAGACCAGTGGATTCCATGATTGTGTGCCCACTGTCACACTTCTCAGTCTATGAAGTGAGTTCCTTGGTCAGAAACAACACCATGTGGAATATCATGTCGGTGAATCAGACATTCTGTAAGTCCACAG
>NW_004950878.1:0-4425 GCF_000317375.1 Microtus ochrogaster
GAGTCACCCTGAGACATTCTGGGTAAGTTGGCAGGAAGTTGAATGAACCTTTATGTCCCTAACTGGAAGGTCTTAATCTCCCATGTCTCATGATATTCTGCAAAATATTTTTTTCAGATATACTTGTGCCTCCCAAGGTGATTCCTCATTGTAGAATGCTTTCCTATGGCTGAAAAGGGCTGAATGAAGTGGGAGTCTGGACTTTTGTATGTTGACATGAGGATGAACTGAACATGGTTTAAGGGAGTTCATCTTATGTTGCCATGTGTACAAAGTTATGTCATGAATGTCTGATTCTCACTAGCAGCATGTTTGTATATTCTATGGTCTCATAGAGGAAATTGGCTTAGAATCTGGCTACGTGTCAGTGGACTCTTTCTCAAACACATGTATTTAATGATGGTTCTCTACTTCAGATCATCTAAAGGACTGTTATGGAAAACTGACACAGTGTTCACAGTCTTTGATACCTTCTCTGGGTTCTTCAACCTCCTTCATTACCTCCTCAGATCCACGCTCCATTGACACAACCTTGGTGATGAGTAAACATTCCCCCATCAGTTTCTTTATGCTCCTACCATTTTCCAAAGTACAGTCATATGTAATCAGGAGACTTAATCGGAAACAGGCTTCTAGAGAATTGATTCTAGAAGGGTCCTGGATAATTACCTTGTTTTAAATGAGTTCCTCTAGGACAAAGACTCCTCTGGGATGCAGGGTCCTGTAGGGTCAGTGATGAGCAGAATGAGAAATATGAACAGGGGTGATGTACACAGGTGACAGCTTAGAGATCATTCTTCATATGCCTATGATGAATAAATGGGAGCAGAATTTTAGAGCAGCTCCTGGAGTTATCGTGAGATATTTCTGGGTAAGGTGACTGGAGGGTGAATGAGCTTACTGTTCTTGCAACTTGAAGTTTTTGATTTTATTGGTTTTATGACATTCTATGGGATTTATTTATTTCATTTATTAGGGACAGCATTTATTAACATTAGTATAAAGTGCATTCTCACAAATTCCGCCATTTCAGCATGATGGAATCCTTGTGAGATAGATATCAGATACATAGGTTTTTAGCCCTTGACTATATTGGCTGTATTATTTAAATACTCAAGAAGCTTAACAATACTTTAGAGAGCTTTTCTCTAAGAGATTATGGTTATCACATTAATTGGGGAAGAGTTCAGAAGTTTGTCCTCAAAGAATATATCATATCATCTTACTATTTCAAGTGTGATCCATAGACCAGCAGAGTTATTACTAAAGGTCTTGAACTTAGTGTCTTGGGCATGCTAGAGAAGCACCCTAGCACTGGGTTATATCTCCATCTTGAAGCTCTATGCTTTATGCCTCTTATTTGTAGCCTTGACTGAGAATATGTATAAGACTGAAAATATGTATGTGTATAAGGTGAGGGAAATGAGAGGTACCATCATGGGAATGGCTGAAACTTTTATTCCTAATGAGTGTCACTGTCTTCCAGGTGGTCTCCCTTAATTTTGATTTATTATAACATCTAGATGCCAAATTGAGATCTTCCTCATTTCTCAGGAATGAACCTTTCGGTAAGCCACATGTACACTATTTTAATGATGATTTTCCTTATAGTAGAAACAAGCAAGCAAGCAAGCAAGCACTATCAGTGCAGCTTGACTAAAAAGCACCATCAGGGTGAAAATTCTAGCATGTGGATTCAATTATTCTTTAGAGGAAAAAGGTACCGTGTGCCTCATTGTTCCTCTTCAGCTTTCTTAGCACTGAAGCATCCAACATATGCTTGCACCTGGAGACAAACTGGAGTGTGGTCTCAAGAGTAGAAATTACCCCCTTTCCTTCCTTTCTTCCCAAATAATTAAATCTATCATATTATTTTCATCCTAATATTAACAAATCACAAATATATCAACATAAAGGGCAAAATATTTATGTATAATGTATGCTATATTTTTCAGGTCATTTAGGATAAAAAGTAGCATGTTTAGGCAGTTTAATATTTTCCACAGTCCTGAAGTTATACTCAGGAATTATATATTAAGATGTCCAAAGGTTATGCTATATAGCTCAAGCTAGAGACTCCTTCTGGGAAGGTACAATAGCAGTAATCATCTTAGATGAGTGTTTGCAGCCCTTGAAGAAATCTGTGTTTCAGTCTGAGGGACAGCCAACAAAAATTCATGAGACACTGGTCATATCCAATCACCATGCCAGGTGCTGTTCATGCCACAAGATGGCGACATAGTCTTTCCTGCATGGAGTTTACGTAGGGGTGGGAAGTCAGTCAAACCAGTGATCAGGGACTTGAGTGCAATGGGATGAGCATAGGATGCAGTGGAAACGTGACTGTGGGGCTCATCTAGAAAGCCATGAAAGATTTAGCTACTCAAGTCACATTTAGTCTAAATGGAGGGGAGATGGAGGAGAAGCCGGGTGAAGAGGAACCACAGGGCAGATGAGACCAGATAGAAAGAACAGCAACTGTGAAAGGCAGGTGTGAAGGGATAGTGACAGAAAAGTCACACGTTGTTGTGTAGGACCTGTTTATGCAGTGGGTCACATGATAATGTGGAGGTAGGCAAGGGACAACTCTCCTGGAACATTTTGCCATTTGTGCCTTAAAAGAATTTCGCCTTCATCTGAAAAATGGTGACCATTCGGGAAACTTGCAGCACGGTAATGATTACCAGACTTTCATCTCAGAACGCCAGGGAGTGAAGGAGTCAAAACAAGGTAAGTGTGAAAGCAGGGAATTCAAATTAAAGCTGATCTAACCATCCAGATATAATTTTGGCATGGTCCAAATTTGGGAAATGGGATAAGCATAGTTCAATTAGAAAGAGAATCAAAGCTGGGCATAGCGGCACACAAGGCAACCCTAGCATTCTGAAGGTGAAAACAGGAGAATGGTCAGTTTGAGGCCAGTATGGGAGTACATAGCAACTGAGCCCTAAACAAGACACTCACACCATCCTCTTGGAGGCTCCAGGAACATTTTGGAAGAAAGGGAGAAAAGAATGCAAAAGGTATAATATAGGGAGAAGGGCTGTAAAATGCTGTCTTCTGGGAAATGCATAGTAATTACAATCATGAGCTCTCAACAATTATGAATGACTGCATTGTGTGTCTACACAAGAATAGTCCCATCAACAGCCAGGTGTGGGACCTCCTCTCACCACTGAAATATTTTGTACTGACAGATTCAGGGAAATATTGGTCAGTGTCTTTTGTTGGGTGCACACTGATGATCACACCAGACCCGAATGAGCAGTTTCAATGTAGTGGTAACACAGATGTCCCTAGATAAACTAAATGAGTCACAAAACAGAATGAAAAATCATGAATCTGTGAGAGGAACAGATAAGAACAAAACAGATGGTTAATAGGGGTGGGAGACATAAAATAGAGAAGGGGGAGAGAAAGTAACCAGAATACATTAATACACAAATCAAATTGCCAAAGAACTAGCTAAATTAATAAAAAAGCTGAAAGGAGAGACATAAAGAAGAGGGAAAGAAATAAGGAAGTAGAGAAGGTAGAAAAATACAGGATAAAGGGAAGCACAGAATCTGTAGAACTTTCTAGACTGTTAGAGAAACAAACAAAAGAAAGAAAACTCTTAGGATTCTGACTTGAGCCTAGATTCCATTCACACTAAGGTATGAAAGATGGAGAGATGGGTTAGAAAAATGTCAGGGGAAAATGAGGTCTGTTGATCTGAAGATGGCCTGGTAAAACCAGGAATAACTGATCACTCAGCACTTGATGCTGGGGTAGTGAAGATGGTAGGTATGCCCAGGAAACTTAGATGACAACTGATGCCATGAGAGCAATTTGAGGGCTGGACATTCATCTTCACAAGGGAAACTGTTCAGAAACATACTCCAGGGAGCAGTGACATGGAACATACTGTTAGAAAAACAGCCAATAGTAGTTAGTGAAAGTGAATGGTCGTAGAGTCATCAGAACTGGAGACCACAGGATAACCTGTGAGTATGTTTTAGATGGGAGAGAAGGTTGTGTTTCTAATGCTGTGCTAGGTGGCTGAGATTTAGTCGTGGGGTGTTTCTGGTTGCAGAGTTAGCTTTCAGGTATGAAGATGAAGTTAAGTATAGAGAACATGTTCACAGATCGCGTGTCACACATATGTTTGTTTTCATTTGTATTTTAAGGACATTTTATTTTCTCTTAAAGATCCTAGATGCAGGGCAACACAAAAAGGAACCAAACTGTTATCTTCCAGTTTCTCCTCCTGGGCCTGCCCATCCGCCCAGAGCACCAGCACCTGTCCTATGCCCTGTTCCTGGCCATGTACCTCATCACTGTCCTGGGAAACCTCATCATCATCATCCTCATTCTACTGGACTCCCATCTGCACACTCCCATGTACTTGTTTCTCAGCAACTTGTCCTTCTCTGACCTCTGCTT
>NW_004950879.1:0-1597 GCF_000317375.1 Microtus ochrogaster
ACATTAAAAGCATTCTAATCATGCATTGCTAGAGGATCAATATCACCATTTTCCTACCAGCTCCTAAAGTATTTGTAATCTTTATAACACAAATCTGAAATAGGAATGCAATATTCAGAACTTCTGGAATCTAGATCTTCAGTTTTCTAATCTCTCTTCTCATTGCACACCAGGAGCAGTGTCCATGTGTGTACTCTGGACAATCACCATTATATCCTCCAGTTTCAGAGACTCCCCTGCCCCAGTAAATTTATATACAGCAAGGCTCAGAGGACAAGGGCCACTGCCAACATGAACCACATGGACCAACACAACTACAGTCTGCCTCATGATCAGTCCAAGTCACAGCAGAAATGACAGTTCAACAGACCTGAACACCCAACACTCACCATGGTATAGCTTGTGATCTTCCTTACTACTCTTTACAGCAGAGGCAGAATAGAATCATGGAAAGAACCCACAAGCTGTCTGCCACTAGTAATCGCCATTGCTAACCCTTCCCAGAATCCCTCACTGGCTAGTGTCACCCAGCTGGGCCTCACAATATTAGCAGCTCCTCTATAGGAGGATCAGAGATCAAATGACTCAGAGAGCACAGTTCTTCCATTTCTGCCCTCCCAGCCCAGCAGACAGGGGCCTAGATTAGAAAGTTTGTAATTAGTACACATTATTCTTCATTGTCCAGTTCCATGGACTGCAAACAATGGTTATTCTGGACAATCATACAGCATCTACAATTAACTACCTGATTCCAAATAGGTAATCTCGGTTGAAGGAGAAAAGCTCTCACCCTCAGGCCAACCTCTCCATTCTTCTACTGTGTCTCCACCAGCTTCAAAATTAGTCAATGAGTTCAATTCTTATATCAATTCCTCTTCATTTCTAAGTAGCCAATAAAAGCCAGAAAGATTAGCAGACACTCATTAACTGCTCTATTTTTCTTTCTCATTGACTAGTCAAGGCAAAACCTGGAAGGAGTTGCAGGACTGTCTTCCCAGAACTAGGCAGCAGAGGCAGGATTAAGTGTTCAAAATAATTCTCAACTACACAGCATGAGGCAAGCATAAACTACAGGAGACATTGCTCTACACACGAGTCAACATAACTTGAAATAAATGAAATGAAACTATCAATGACTTAGAGACATTGGAGAACAGAAACAAATAGAGATAACAGCACCAATAGACTTAAAGAAAGTATTTGAAACTGATACCAGAAAGTGATCTTTAAAGTGATGATAATAATACACTTTTAAGATTAAATAAAATTTTCTATATTGACTTTGAAAAAAGAGTAAGCCCTTCCCTGAGAGAGATAGATTGATGTTGCCCATATACATATGTTGACTGCTGAGATTGTAACCTGACACATAGAGTGAGTCAATGGCCCGATTTTAAATCACTGAGCTGACATAACTGTGTCAAGCGAGATCAATCATATTCGCAGAGGATAGTTGCCTAATTGCAAATTCAATGTTTCTTGACTCAAGATAAACTTCCCAATCTGGACACCCATGCACTCTGGTCTGTGTTCATTCACATGACAATATAAACATGCTGGGAAATTACAAACCACTCCCACTACCACAGTTGGGCCT
>NW_004950879.1:2338-4422 GCF_000317375.1 Microtus ochrogaster
CAAAAAAACAAACAAACAAACAAAAAACAATATTCCCATAATATTTTAAGTACACCAGTGACCTGTTACATCAGTTCATTCTTCACTGACAGTGTTTTAAGGTGAAGGTCACAAGGGATAAGATAGGACAACTAAAAGGTAAAAAACATAGAGTGGGGAGGTGTTGCAGAAGATAAACCCCATACCTAGTAAGCTTTTGAAGAGAATTAGCATTTTGGCAGGTGGTGGGGGCACACACCTTTAATCCCAAGACACAGGGAAAAGAGCCACAAGATTTGTTGTGAGTTCAAGGCCAGCCTGTTCTACAGAGTGAGTTCCAGGATAGTCAGAACTGTCCCAGAGGATCTGTCTCAGAAAAACACAAAAACAGTAGACATCAGCTAGCATTTTATATACTACTTCAAGGGGAAAAAATTATTAAGTCTGTAGAAACTATCATCCAATGAGACAAATTTAGGAGGAGGCTAATCCAACAATTCTACAAAAGGGGAACACAGGGTATTTCAAAAATTTTGTTTAGTGCAGAGCGGCCTTGGTGCTGATATCCATAGCTCCAAGTTGGGTTCTCTGGAGCTAGGCAACCCCTCCACAAAGTCCATGGCACCAGACCACTACCAGCTCCAAAGCATATTTCTGGTTTTAGAGAAGGATCTATGCTTGATTATCAGTACATCAGGTCATTAGGGAAACTCACAAGGCTTAGGTCCCAGGCTGTTTCTAGGTCTTCCAAGAATATCCCTTCTTCCTGCCTGAGGTTCTAAATGAAAGCCTTGATTGATCAGGCAATTTTTTCACACAACATTGTTTTACATTTCAAATATAAGTCACTTGGTGTCATATTGCCCATTTGGCAGAACTGTGCTTATCTCATAAAGAAAATGGGAACTTTAAGTCACACCAGGCCTTAAGGTTGGTGGTGACACTGTAATGCCTCCTTGAGCAGTTTGGTAAGAGGCCTGTTCTTTGATATTAGGGTGGGCCTAGGGAAAATTTTTAAATCAGTGATGGCTTCTTTGAAATGGTTTGGATCGAAGTATCTGGACAATCCCGGTGATTAATGTATACCCAAGCATCCTAATCTCTACCAGCCCTGATTAGCATATTCTTAGCTTTGGGTGTTTTAGAGGCAGTCCTCCCTCTGCTAAATTCTACTTTGTGAGACTTAATTACTCACTAAGCATTGATAAATCCTTTGTGTCACCAATTCTCCTCTTCTACATTATGGTATAGTAGTGGAGTGCTACCCAACTTGTGAGATGCCTTTGATAACCTCCAGAAATTTAAATATAAATTCAGATTCTATTTAAAGCTTAAATGCATAGTGCTCAATATCGAGAAGATTTTGGAGAATCTAGGCCTCTCTGAGTTTGGCAACTTGTTTCCGTGGATGCAACAAGCCTGTTGAACTTGACTAGGAAGGTGTTTGTACACACAGCTTCCTGCTCCCAATACTCCAAGCAGTTTAAGACACAGAGCAAAGTTATTTAGAAACCTGACCCTCGGCCCATGAGTTAGCAGGGACCACGTGGGACTTCACAATACATGTAATATGGCGACAGGTTCCCATGCAGATCCAAAAGGATGCACCATACTGTCTCCCGCACCTCACCCTCTGCTAGTCCCCACCTGGAGACACCATTTCCCTGCTCACCATGTTTTCTTTCTTCAGGTCGCCAAAGCTCTCAGTTCATCATCGCCCAGCAGGAGCAACTGCTCCACAGGACAGGAAACCACTGCCGTCAGCTTCCCTTCAAAGTCAAGCCTGAAGGCGGCTGCCCGGAAAAGACCTGCCCTGCATTGACTGACAGGTCACCTGGAGGATATGATTGGCTAGTGAGGCCTGAATGGAAGAAATGCCACCCATAGGACAATAGTGTGCTTAAAAAGACAGCACAGTGGTTTCTGGCCATTCCTCTCACCCCATCAAAGGTCTTTTCCAGATCTGAGAACATATGCATGCACTTGCCCCTGGCTACAAAAGCAGTCACTGTCATCTTCTTGCACTCCTAGGAACTTTCCCCTTTTCCTCCTGGATGCAAAGTAGCTAGCTGGTTTGTACAGTTTACCAAGCTAGCTGGGTGGAG
>NW_004950880.1:0-1197 GCF_000317375.1 Microtus ochrogaster
TTTTTAAAGGGAGAGAGACCACGCCCCAATGGGCGGGTATCTCAGCGGCTATAGGCTGGAGGAGCGGAAGGACCTCCCGCAACACCCAAGGAATGAAACCCTATGCTCATGCATAAATTCTATGTGATTTTGGTCTTTGCAAAACATGAAAACAGGAAAGTAAATGTTCTTTAATAGGTGAATAACTAAACAAAATTTTTTATATTCATACTGTGAAATATTAGTGACATATCCAAAGGCGAAATAATGAACTACTGATGAGTGATCTTAGGATCAGGCCAAATGAGTGATGGAAATCCTTGAAATGAAAAGTCTTGGAAATAGAATAGAAGAAATAGGAGAAAGAAAAATGGTTGCTGTGTATGGAAATATTAGCACAAGTACCTAGAGAGGTGGATAAGGGGTTGGGAGCATGAACTGGTCTTGAAGAAGACCCAAGTTCATTCCCAGCACCCACATTGGACTGCTTACAACCATTTTCAACTCCATCTCCACGGAACTCATTGACCTCTTCAGGGCTCACCAGGCATTTGCATTCTTATGCACATACCCACACACCGATATACACAAACAAATAATTGATTTTAAAATAATTTTTAAAATAGTAAGCCTGTTTGAGTACCATATATACTCTTCTTGGCCATTTGCATATCTCCATTTGTGATATACCTGTTTTAGTCATCTTTATAAAAATTAGGTTAATCTGTCTTGTCTCATTTATTAGCGGGTGTACCTAGCATGCCCTAGATATATGTTCTCTGATATATGTATTGAACATATGTATTTCCACTGTCCTTCCTGTTTTTACTCTTTTAAAAGTGTCTTTGCTGAGCAATATTTCTAATTTTGATAATTTAACTCTTTAATTCTTTCTGTTACAATTAATAGGTAAATATTTCATGGTTGAATAAATGATTCTGAAAGAGTTCAATTACTAATATGAATTAGTATAATGAATTACTAATATGAAGAGAAAATTATATTTAGCAAGTAGTACAATTTTATACTAAGTATTTTTTCTTTTTTTTTATTGAGAAAACGAAAAAAAAAGTATCTGCCTCCTCCCAGCCTCCCATTTCCCTCCCCCTCCTCCCACCCTTCTTCCCTCCCCCCACTCCTGTCCCCCTCCCTCTCCAGTCCAAAGAGCAGTCAGGGTTCCCTGCCCTGTGGAAAGTCCAAGGTCCTCCCCCCTCCGTC
>NW_004950880.1:2391-3004 GCF_000317375.1 Microtus ochrogaster
AGTGGTTGCACAAGATTGCATTCCCACCAGCAATGGATGAGGGTACCCCTTCCTCTACAGCCTCTCCAGCAAAGGTTATCCTTGGTGTTTTTTTTTTCTTTTTTTTTTTATTGAGAAAACGAAAAAAAAAGTTTCTGCCTCCTCCCAGCCTCCCATTTCCCTCCCCCTCCTCCCAACCTTCTCTCCCTCCCCCCAATCCTGTCCCCCTCCCTCTCCAGTCCAAAGAGCAGTCAGGGTTCCCTGCCCTGTGGAAAGTCCAAGGTCCTCCCCCCTCCGTCCATGTCAGTAAGGTGAACATCCAAACTGGCTAGATTCCCACAAAACCATAACAATAAATAGGATCAAAACCCCGTGCCATGTCCTTGGGTTCTCATCAGCCCTCATTGTTTGCCATGTGTACTAGTAGGAGCTGCGGGGCTGTGTCCCTAGCACCCCGGCCGCCTGCTAGCTTATGCCCGAAATAACAACACACAAACTGTATTATTTTAAACACTGCTTGGCCCATTTCTATCTAGCCTCTTCTAGACTAATTCTCACATATTAATTTAGCCCATTTCTAATCATCTGTGTGTAGCACCCCAAGGTGCGCTTACCGGGAAGATTCTAGCCTACG
>NW_004950880.1:3635-4420 GCF_000317375.1 Microtus ochrogaster
TTCTCTCTCCCCATCTCCCTTTACCCCAGTCCCACCCCCACTTCCAAGCTCTCAATTTGCCTGTAAATCTTGTATACTTCCAATATCCTGGAGGATAACTACATGTTTGGGGGGGGGGTCACCTTCCTATTTAGCTTCTCTGGGATCATGAATTATAGGCTCAATATTCTTTATTTATGGCTATAATCCACTAATGAGTGAGTACATACCATATTCATCTTCTTGGGTCAGGGTTACCTCACTCAGGATAGTGTTCTTTATTTCCATCCATTTGCATGCAAAATTCAAGATGTCATTGTTTTTTACCGCTGAGTAATACTCTAACGCATATATATTCCACATTTTCTTTATACATTCTTCCATTGAGGGGCATCTAGGTTGTTTCCAGGTTTTGGCTATTACAAATAATGCTGCTATGAACATAGTTGAACAAATGCTTTTGTAGTATGATAGGGAATTTCTTGGGTATATTGCTGCGTCCTGGGGTAGGTTGATCCCGAATTTCCTGAGAAACCACCACACTGATTTCCAAAGTGGTTGCACAAGTTTGCATTCCCACCAGTAATGGATGAGTGTTCCCCTTACTCCACATCCTCTCCAGCATAGGCTATTGTTGTAATGGGTGCGGTGGGGCTGCGTCCCCAGCACCCCAGGCCGCCTGGCTAGCTTATGCCCCGAAATAACAACACACAAACTGTATTCATTTAAACACTGCTTGGCTCTTTATCTCTAGCCCTTTTCTTGGCTAACTCTTGCACCTGGACTAGCCCATCTCTAATAATCTG
>NW_004950881.1:0-1210 GCF_000317375.1 Microtus ochrogaster
AAAAAAATCCCTGACAAATTAGAAATAAAAGAACATTCGCCAATGTAATAAAGCTTATATATGCTCAACTGTGAAATAATAAAACTTTTTTCCTCTAAGATGAGAAGTAAGATATTGTCTCTACTCAACAAAGTATGGGAGTTATTAAGTTAGAAAAAGAAATAAAAGCCAGGAATCGAATTTGAGTGAGAGAATTAATCTTTGTATAGATGGCATGATCTTGCATGTAGAAAACCCTAGAATATACACAAAAGAATACTAAACTATTAAAATAACTTCCAAAATTGCTAAATACAAAGTCAAGGCACAAAATCATGGCCATTTCTATTCACTAATAGAATAATAGGAATAGAAAAGTAAGAAAGAATAAACTTATAATAACATCAAAAAGAAAGAATAATCACAAGATTAAGATCACCCAAGAAGAAAATAAAATAAAAGCTACAAAACTGCTGGAAAGCCTAAAGAACAAGAAATAAATGAATCAATACCCTCTGCTCATGCAATCGAGGATTTACTATGAGCAAAATGTCAGAATTATATGAAATAATCTAGATTCAATGAAATTCCTATCAAAATACAAATAGCACTTTCTCCATAAATATTAACATTCATATGAAAACTAGAAGAAGTCTATATATACAAAATGATATTATAAAATGGTAAACAAAGGTATAAGGTTTGAGCTTCTATACTTGTCTGTCAGTACATAGAACTGATTCATGAATCTTTATATTGATGGATAAAATATTTTCACTTTCCTTCTCTACAGAAGTCAAGAGTATATTTGTAACTTTGGCACAGATTATGACTTTTTGCAAAAAAATTGATGAGGAAGTGAGTTAAGGAAATCATTGCCCTTGTTATTACATTACAGTTGTTTACAGTTGCTGATTTACATAGGTACTAAATTTTGTCAGAAGATACTTCATACATATATGTGCATTTTGCTATGTAAATTTTACCTTTTCAAAAGGAATATGAGTAAATATTGAACTTTGCTTAATGATATGTATTCTGTTCAGTTGAGTATACAGATATCAGCAACTTCAAAATGTGGTAAAATTAATCAGACATTCTTTCTTAATGAATGAATTTAAGTGATAAAACAAATATGTCAAATGTTGATAGTAAAGATTAGGTGACCTGTGTTTTTCTTAATTCCTGGCTGGCTTTCTTGTCTGCGGGTTAGAGGGTAAAGACGTTACAC
>NW_004950881.1:1981-4419 GCF_000317375.1 Microtus ochrogaster
CGGGCTGGCATCCTGGAGCTTAAAGAAAGTGTCTTAAAAGAAATAGATTTTATCTGTATATTCCTTAACATTTCAGGGGCCACTGCTGCAGTCAGCTGCTGGCCTGTTATGTCAAAGAACTTTGTTGAGAATCTGCTTACCACCTGAGACTTTGACTCCGTATTTGATGATAGTACCTGTAACGACAGCTGGTTGGTTATTTGTGAATTTAAAGAAAGGAGGATGTGTTAACACAGCGACGGATGGGACCGCTGTCTTCCTTAGACTGGAGTAGAGGAGACTGAATCCGGTGTCCTTTGGAACTTAAGAAAACAAGGTCCCGTTCGAGTTACCGTGTATGAAGGATTATCTTGAGCTGTGGAGATAAACGGTTTGAGATGTGACAGGTAAATCCAATGAGAAATTCCTTCAAGCTTGGCAGCTGTGGGAGTTAGAAGAATTACTCTGAAAGGGCCCTGCCATTTGGGGGAAAGAGGTGAGGGATGCTGGCCTGGGGGTGAGAGTAATACCACATCTTCTATGTTAACTGGCAGTGGACATGAATTAGCACATGGTTGAGGTAGTGAATGATCTGTGAAGTCCCACAGTAGTGAACACAGGTGGAAAAGGAGGGGAGTGAGCATGTGATCAGGAAGTGGAGAGGTCCCCATTGACAGGCCGGGGGTTAAGACTGGCCGCCCATACATGAGTTCAAAGGGGGAAATGAAAAGAGGGCCCTTTGGAAGAGCCCGAAGTCTGAGAAGAGCTAGGGGCAGAAGTCTTACCCAGTCTAGGTGAAGTTCCTGTGACATCTTAATGAGAGCCACCTTTAAAGAACAGTTAGTTCGTTCTACCTTACCTGATGACTGAGGATGGTACAGTATGTGAAAATTCCAGGGGATTCCAAGCACTTTAGACAGATTTTGAGAAATCTGAGAAGTAAACTCTGGACCGTTATCTGACTGAAGAGAAGTTGGGAGTTCAAACCTGAGGATAATCTCTCAGAGAAGAACATCAGAGACTGTCTGGGCTCTCTTGTTAGAGGTGGGGAAGGCTTCAACCCACCCAGACATTGTGTCCACCAGAACCAGGAGATATTTAATTCTCCTGACTGTTGGCATATGAGTAAAATCCAGCTGCCAGTCAGTTCCCGGAAGGGAGCCCCTTGCTTGGTGGGTAGGGAAAGGGAAGCTACGATATTTGGTCCTGGGATCTGACTTTTGGCAGATCTGACAGGAGGCAGTGGTGGCTTTTAGAAACCTGATGTCCTCAGGCATGGGTTTGATATGTGTTTTTACAAAATTAAGTAGAGCCTTTTCATTGGGGTGAAAAAGCTGGTGTAGGTAGGAAAGAATCTGTTGAGTGTTAGGAGGTGTCTACAAGGTTGTGGGATGTGCTGTAAGGACTCCCTGGGGTAACTGAGGCAGATCTGAGCTAAGTGCTGCTGTCTTAGCTGCTCTGTCAGCCCGGTTATTTCCCTTGGAAACAATAGAACTGTCAGACTGATGAGACCAACAGTGAATATTTCCTATAGCTTTAGGGAGATGGGAAGCTCTTAGTAAGTCCATGATATGCTCTGAGTTGGTAATAGACCCTCCCTTTGCCGTGAGAAGCCCGCGTTCCTTCCAGATGGCCGCGTGAGATAACAGGATATGAAAAGCATATTTAGAATCTGTGTAGACATTTAAAGATTGTCCCATGGCTAACTGAAAGGCGTGGGTGAGGGCTATCAGCTCAGCCTGCTGGTTAGTAGTATGAGCAGGGAGTGCCTTTGCTTCGACTATCTCTGTGTCTGACACTATGGCATAACCTGCTCTGCGGGTCCCATCACATAGAAAGGAACTGCCGTCCGTGTACCAGGTGTGAGTAGCCTGGGACAGGCTGCCCTCCTGTATATGTGAGGGGTGGGGCAGTAGGTCCTCTAGGACCTCAATGCAGGAGTGGAATGGGGAATCATTACCATTAGGTTGAGGTAGAAGATTTGACATGTGGAGAGGTGGGCAGCATTGAAATATGAGACTCGTATCCTCCACCAACGCCACCTGAAGGGAAAGAACTCGAGAAGGGGCTAGGGTCTATAGGCCTTTATAGGTTAAGAGCTTAGACAGGTTATGATGAGAGAAAACCATGGTGGGTGCTCCAAAAGTTAGCGTTTTTGACTCACGAATAAGGAGTTCAGTAGCTGCCAAAGCACGTATGCACGGTGCCCAGCCCCGAGTGGTGAGATCCATCTTCTTTGACAGGTAAGTTACAGGTGCGAAGGAGGGTCCCAGTTGATGACCTAGGACTCCCAGGGCATAGCCCTCTTTTTCTGCTACATAAAGAGTAAAGCGGCGGGTTAAATCCGGAAGATGGAGAGCTGGGGCTTGGGTAAGAGCCTGTTGGACTCTCCGGAAAGGTTTGGTGATGGGGTGGAGGAGGGGCTCATGCAGAGAGCCGAGAGCTGCTTTGTATAGGGG
>NW_004950882.1:0-582 GCF_000317375.1 Microtus ochrogaster
ACACACACACACACACACACACACACACACACACACACGGTGTAGATTAGGTTCTTGACCAATATCATAAGTCCAAAATTATCATTATTAATGACATTGAAATAAAAGTCAGCTCTTTGGGGCCAGGTGTGGTAGCACATGCCTTTAATCTTAGCACTCCAGGGAGGCAGGATCTCTGTGAATTTCAAACCAAACTGATCTACAGATAAAGTTCCAGGGAAAGACCCTGCATCAGTGAGAGAGAGTGGTTTGGTGCAAAGCTATTTTCACAATTTATTTTTATCAAAGCCACACTAGAAGTTTCAGAGGCAGCATGTCTAGGAAGAGCACTTGTATTCTTTTTGTTTGTTTGTTTGTTTGTTGTTTTGAGACAGGGTTTCTCTATGTAGCTTCGGTGCCTGTCTTGGAGCTTGCTCTGTAGACCTGGCTGGCCTCGAACTCACAGAGATTCTTCTGCCTCTACCTCCCATGTGTTAGGATTAAAGGCGTGCACCACCACCGCCAAGGGAGCACTTATGCTCTTGCAGAGGACTCAAGTTGAGTTCCCAGTGTCCTGAGAGATCTATCACCTCTGGTACCTGC
>NW_004950882.1:3317-4419 GCF_000317375.1 Microtus ochrogaster
TAATCAAAATTCTTACCAATTACAGAATAAATTAAAATGACAGAAAATCTTAAAGCATCAGAAGAGTTTAGCTTTGTGTTAGCAACTCTTTTGTTGCAGTGACAGACACCATGATCAAGGCGACTTACAGAAGGAAGCTTATTCTGGCGTTTAGTAGCAGATAGAAAGCATCCACATTGTGGAAAGGCAACACAGCACATGGCAGGCAGGGTGACAGGAAGCCGAGAGTGCCCATCTTCCATGGCAAGCAGGAAGCAGAGAGAAAAAATTGAGGTTTCTTAGTCTCAAAGCCAGCCTCCAATGTCTTGTTTCCTCTAGGAAGACTAAACCACCTAAAATGCCAAAACAGCAGCAGCAGCTGAGGACCAAATGTTCAAATACCTGAGCCCAAAAGGGGCATTCCCTTTCAATGCCTTGTTCTTGTAATTCCCAAAACATAAAAAACTATTTTTTGTCTTTTTGTACTGCCTGATACTGAACCCAAGGGCCTGGATCACCCTTGGAAACATCCTCAACCACTGAACTAACTGCCCAGTCCCTTTCCTTTTTCCACTTTTTATTTTGAGACAGGGTCTCACTAAGTTTCCCAGACTGATCTTAACTTTCTCTGTAGCCCAAGCAGTCTTTGAACTTGCAATCCTCCTGCCTCAGCCTCTTGGGTAGCTAGAATTAGAGGTTTGTACTGGCCTGGTCTCTATTCAACTTGAACAATGCGATTGATTACCTTGGAGAACTGAAGAGCAGAGTTGAAAACAGTCAAAATTCAGTTGAATGGTGCACGTGCATGTGTGTGTGTCACTCCAGGCTCACTATCAGCACTATAAAAGCAGCCTATTTATTTGCTATCTCTAAGTATCTAGTGTCCAGTAAAGAACTTAATAAACTGCAGCCTCGCAGAGTTACAACAAAACTGGTTATCCCTTTCCAATACCAATTTATGAATCATCACCCTGGAAGGCACATGAACTATATCCAAATATAGTCTTATTTGCTTGATTGCTTTGAGACAATGTCTCACTCTTAGCCCACACTAGCCTAGATCTTACAATGTAGCCCAGGCTATCCTGGAACCCTTCAGCCTCCCAAGTGCTGGCATTATAGC
>NW_004950883.1:0-395 GCF_000317375.1 Microtus ochrogaster
TGCCTGCCTCTGCCTCCCGAGTGCTGGGATTAGGAGTGAGCATTTTAATATTACCCTGATCATTATCGAATGTTGATGTTAATTAAATATTGTTTCTGAGGTTTTTCCCATTAAAAACTCTATACAAGTAACTTGGATTCCAAGAAATATTTCAGACAGAAGACTCCTGTTCATCTAGCCATCAATAAAAAGGACTTATTGCTTTTAGTTGCCTTAATTAGTATGGTTGTCAAACATTGCTTTATGGATTACTATTATGTCAACCCTTAAATAAGTTTTCAACGTGTACAAAAATATTGTTTTCTATAAAACATCAATTTAAAGGAGAGTCAATCCTTCAAATAAAGAAAAAACAGCCTTTAAAGAAAAACTTGATCTGTTCCATAAAAAGTGAT
>NW_004950883.1:779-1362 GCF_000317375.1 Microtus ochrogaster
AACACACATGTATACACACACAATAACACACATATATATGTAATCAACAAAGAAAAAGGGTATTATCATTGGGATACATAGAGGGGGATAAGGAGAAAGACAGTAATTAAATAAAGTAACTAAATTCTAATTTCAAAAAGATACAAAAGTTTTAAATGTCAATATTTTTGAGCCAAGCTTGATAGCACACACTTATAATCCAAACAACCTGGAAGCAGAGGCAGGACAATCTCTGGCAGTTCAAGGCCACCCTGCTCTACACAGCTAGTTCCAGGACAGCCATGGCTCTTTAGAGAGACACTGTATGAAAGTAAGTAGAAAAATGATAGGTGATAGACAGACAGACAGACAGACAGAACTAAATTCTATTTAAATTCAGTGTTTATCTAAACCCAGTTCTTTACATACATGCTGGGCAGTCTAGAAAGGAAGGTTGTTCAAGAGTCACCCTTTGAATAAATGTTCATCCTTTAAATGAGGTGCTGTCGTCTTCCTGGAAAGTCTGTCGTTTAATGTAGGCCATTATTCTAATAAAAACTCGATGTCATGCGAGTAGCTCTTTTGAATGTGGTGTCCACGATTT
>NW_004950883.1:2291-2875 GCF_000317375.1 Microtus ochrogaster
AAGAAGACTGATTCCACCAGGCTGCTGTGGTGCACAATTTTAATCCCAGCATTCCAGAGGCAGAGGCAGGCGGATCTCTGTGAGTTCGAGACCAGCCTCGTCTATAAGAGCTAGTTCCCTGACAGTCAGGACTATTGCACTGAGAAACAATATCTCCAAAAAGAAACAATCAAACAAAAAAGACCTGATTCAAATAGACAAAGCATAAGGATTTTGCTCCCTGCATTTCTAGTGGTCGCACTATCCCATTTCTGTGCCATTTGCCCCTAAGGATGGCTTCTGTCTGGAAGCCACATTCATCTAGGCTGGAGAACAAAAGCTCCTGGCTCTCTGGTGAAAAAGATGCCAGATTTCTGGTAACTGGATAGTAGAAGCCTTGCCAGCAAGGAAATCCTGGCAACCTCCAGATTGGGCCGATTTCTCTCTGAAAATGGCCACAATTGGATCTTGGGATGTGCCTGAGATTTGTTTCAGTTTTCATTTAGACTAGTGGGTGCACTTTCCCTTGCTGAAGGAAAGCGGTTTTTTTGGGTGCCACGGGTCATGCTTTCTAGATTTCTCAGTGTGTTTTCAGCAGGGCGCTG
>NW_004950883.1:2975-3494 GCF_000317375.1 Microtus ochrogaster
TCTTGAGTCCAGGAGGGGGTTTGCAAACAAGTACTTAGCTGGTACTTTATTTATTTAGTAGATTGTTAAGGGCAGAGCCTCTGCACAGCAAGCTATGCCTCATCACACCTGGGCTCTTAAGGAAGCACAGCTGTCCTAAACTTTTTTGATTGTTTGTTTGTTCGTTCTGGTTTTTCGAGACAGGGATTCTCTGTAGCTTTGGAGCCTATCCTGGAAGAGGCTGGCCACGAGCTCTCAGATATCTGCCTGCCTCTGCATCCTGAGTAGTGGGATTAAAGGCATGTGCCACCCGTGTCCAACTCCTAAACCTTATAGAAAAACTGAAACAGAAACTGTGGGAATGGGGATTCAGGGCACTGCAGCTCTTCCCTCCCCCTACTGTGAGCTGTGTTTGTGCTAGGGAGCTGAGTTATTGCTCTTCTCTTTTGATGGAGGAGGCACAGTGACAGAGACCCAGCCTGTTGGTCAAACTCCAAAGTCATACCAGCTGCCTGTCATGCTCCTCTTAGATGTTTCACT
>NW_004950883.1:3594-4419 GCF_000317375.1 Microtus ochrogaster
GTGTTTGCTTCCTGTTTGTAGCACTGATAAAACTGAAACCACTTTCTCTGAGCTTTCTTGAGTCCAGGAGGGGGTTTGCAAACAAGTACTTAGCTGGTACTTCATTTATTTAGTAGATTGTTAAGGGCAGAGCCTCTGCACAGCAAGCTATGCCTCATCACACCTGGGCTCCTAAGGAAGCACAGCTGTCCTAAACTTTTTTGATTGTTTGTTTGTTCGTTTTGGTTTTTCGAGACAGTGATTCTCTGTAACTTTGGAGCCTATCCTGGAAGAGGCTGGCCACGAGCTCGCAGATATCTGCCTGCCTCTGCCTCCCAAGTACTGATTTATAGGTGTGCGACACCCCTGCCCAACTCCTAAACTCTGTAATATACAAAAACTGAAACAGAAACTGTGGGGATGGGGATTCAGGGCACTGCAGCTGTTGCCTCCTGCTACTGTGAGCTGTGTTTGTACTAGGGAGCTGTGTTATGGCTCTGCTCCTTTGATCGAAGAGGTACAGACTTAACTCTGGAATTTTTCATACATACTGCAATTCATGTAGAATTCCAAATGACCCAGGATAACCACACTGTCACTAAACACACACATGCACACACAGAGAAGGAACAATGAGGAATGTGTCACTGTATCTTGTCCCCGGAATTTATAGAGCTATAGTATTACAAACAGCACACACTTCACCAACAACCAGACACTTGGCTAGACCTAGGGTTCCATAAACACGCACTTGCCAAAACTTGACTTGATTTTCGCATTGATAACAAAAGTAGACTTTTATTTCCAAACAGGTTTCCTTGGTAGCATCGACTACCCTGAAAGAAG
>NW_004950884.1:0-4419 GCF_000317375.1 Microtus ochrogaster
CCATTTAAAATGAAATGTACACAGAGAGTCTGGATTATGTATATTATTGTGTTTTCTTTGAGTTTTTTGACTATGAAGGAGCTAAGTAAAGATAGACATTTCATTGTATGAGCTGCTAAGCTAAATCAGGATGTATATTATAAAGGTATCTTGACCTCAGAATTTGGGTCTAATGATATGTTGCTTTGGAAAAGAGATTCTTTTGTTTCCACAAAGGATGAGAACCTGTGGATTCATTTTAATCTAATGCAGTTTGATGAACCAAGATCTCCTGAAACATCACCTTGAATAGCTCTCAAAAATTACATTGCAAAATTAACAGCAGGAAGCAGTTTGAAAAGAACTACCCCTACATTCTCAGATATTGTTTATAAATGTTTCTTTACACTTAAAGAATTTATATATGATATAGATATTTGCATTAGTATGTCTCTTGGTTTGTTAATACAAATTTAAGGTCCATTTTGTTATATGTATATTTTTGCTCTTGATTAAGGTATTGGCTTGTATAGCTCATTTAAATATGTAATATATAATTAAGAAATATAGCTTAATAGAGAGTCATCTACAATAATTAAGATGCAATAATGATAGTTAGGATTTGTAAATGTACATAGATATATTTCAGATAGGCATTCTTCAAATCTTTCAAAGACTAAAGAATATGGCATTTACAATGTTTTAAGAATTGAGAAATTTTCATAGCTGTGACATGTAGGAGGAGGCTGCTTGTTTGTTCCTGGATGTCCAGCCCCAAAATAACCATACAGAAATTATTAAAACACTGCTTGGCCCATTAGCTCTAGCATCTTGTTGACTAACTCTTATATAATTTAATGAATTTGTATTAATTTGTATACTACTATTTGGCAGTGCTTACCAGCATAGAGTTAGCATGTCTTATTCTGGCAGCTCCATGGTATCTTTCTGACTCTGCCTCCTTCCTCCCAGCATTCAGTTCCATCTTCCCCACTTAATTAATTTCTGCCGTCTCCACAGGCCAAGGCAACACACAAACAGAAGGAACTCCCAAACCATTTCCCCTTTTCTGTTTAAATAAAAAGGAAGGCTTTAACACACACACACACACACACACACACACACACACACACACATATCAGGTATCTAACAAGAATTAAAGATACAATATTTATATCTACTTTATCTTTTAACCTAATCAAGGAAAACCATAACTATAAATTCTTCAACTTCATCAAAGACTGCAGAAAAATATAATATTACCTAAGTAAATAGGAAGTGCATTATAAGCAACTTCCAAAACTCTAGAATTGACAAAGACTTCTTGCTGCCTCGAAAGTCACCCAAAGTTCTCCTGTACCATTGGGGCATCCATCTTCAATGTAAAGAGCCATAGTGTCCAGAAGAGTTTTCCATGAAGCAGGTAATTTCAAAGATAGTTCTGCCTATATTGGCAGTTTTCAGTCACTTTTTTCTGTATCCTGCAGAATGGCTGGGAGACTCATGAAGCAGGAACCCCAAAGGACTGTCTCACCTTTAGGCAAGGTCAGCAGCCATTGCTTTGTGGGTCCTGCATGTGCAGTTTCTTCAAGAGTCCAGGCAAGAGCAGTTTCCTGCCTAAATGTCTAACCAACTCCATAATGAGACTCTTCGATGCCCATCTTTCTCTTGACGTAATTTAGTGCTGCTAGGAGCAGATGTGTCTCATTGTCATAAAAAATCCCAAGTCCTTAATATATTTTAATTCCATATTCTAAAGGTCTCTGAAAGATTTGAAGAATACTAACCTAACTGAGATACTTTGTATACATCTAGAAAATCTAACTAACATGACTACAGGCTTAACTGCTATAGATGAGTATCTATTAACTTACATTACTTAATTATACATTAGAATTTTAAATGTGATACACAAACACAATATCTCAATCGAGAGCAGAAATATACATGTAACAAAATTGACCTTCAATTTGTATCAGTAGAGCAAGATCCATACCAATGCAAAGTAGCAATCTTTATAGCATATCTCCCTTTAAATATAAAGAAATATTTATAAACAATATTTGGGAATATGGGTATATTTTTGTCCATAATGCTTCCTACTGATTGGGAGTGTTGTTAATCAGGTCTTTTATGATGTATCCTGTGTGCTAGGTTCATCTCAGTCAGCAGATGGGCAAAGTAATTATTTGAGGGGTTTTAAGGCAACCTTTCAGGGGGTCTTATTCCATGAAACCACACCAGTGCAAGCAATCTACAGGTTCTGATCCTCTGTGGAAACAAAAATAGAAGCTCTTTTCCAAAGCAATATATTTTAAGACTCAAATTCTGAAATCAAGATACCTTTATAATATATATGCTGGTTTAACTTAGCAGCACATACAATGAAATATCTCACTGTAATTAACTCATTCACAATCAAAAAATTCAATGATAACACAATAATATACATAATCCACATTCTCTGTGTATTCTCCATCTTTACATGGCATGTTTTTACTTTATCACTTTTTAATATTTATTTTAATATCTTTACTCTGTTTTGTTAAAAACTTTACCCCTTTTTAAAAACCATTTACTTCTTTTCCAACTCTCTATACTCTTTTTCTTCTCTCTTCCATGCCTACATACATTTATCTAACACTACAACTCATTTATAGGTCTTTTTTATCTGGATTAGTCTTTATTGCATATCTATGATACTTTACTGTCCAGGAATACTTTTAGAAATGTGAAGTGCTTCTTCAAACTTAAGTTGCCTCATTATTATGATATATATATGGTACTTTCTGCTTGCTTGCTCATTTAAAGCTTAAGCTGCATCATTACTATGATATATACATTTCTTCTTGCATGCCCCACCCAGCCCAGCATAGCGGAGCTGCTCATGACTCTGAGCTGCATGCATTGCCCTACTTCCAGGCATATATCTAGTCTACATTGCCATTAAGCAAGCTGCAGCAGTCTGCTCACAAACCTCATTTAAATGCTTGGTCTCCTGAAAGAAACAGAGTCCATGCTAACAGCAAGGCCTATGATTGGGAAGCTTCCCTTTAGAAACCAAGTGGTTGGTACCTCTGAATAAAGAATATTTCTCTTAATGGAGCCACGGCATACTACCAGCAAACAGCAAGAAGCTGTTAAACTCTGTATTTTCTTTTTTGTCTAGAATTATTTTTCAATCCCTTTCAGGTTTTATGTGGATTTAGTTGCCCTTGTGGGCACCAATTTGTAGGAGGAGGCTGCTTGTTCATTCCTGGCTGCCCAGCCCCAAAATAACAACACAAAATATATTAATTAAAATACTGTTTGGCCTATTAGCTTTAGCTTCTTATTGGCTAACTCATATCAATTTAACCCATTTCTGTTAAACTTTATATCACCATGTGGCAGTGGCTTACCAGCAAAGATTCAGCATGACTGATTCTGGTGTCTCCATACTGTCTCTCTCACTCTGCCTTCTTTCTCCTAGCATTTAGTTTTGTCTTTCCTGCCTACCCAAGTTCTACCCTATCAACAGGCAAAGGCAGTTTCTTTATTCATTAACCAAGAAAAGCAACACACAGACAGGAGGGCCACCCACACCACTGAGAAACATCTGCTCCTGACAGCACAAATCTACTTCAAGAGGAAGATGGGCATTGAAGAGGCTACTTATGGAGTTGGTTAGCCATTTAGGCAAGAAACCGTTCTTGCTGGAACTGCTCGATGACCTGGACATGCAGGACCAGCAGAGAAATGACTGCTGAACTTGCCTAAAGGTTAGACAGTCCTTTGGGGTTCCTGATTCATTAAAGAGTCTGCCAGACATTCTGCAGGGCACAGAAAAAGTGCCTGACAAACTTCCAATAAAGGTGGAACTGTCTTTGAAATTTCCTACTGTTGGCCTGTAGACTGAAGATAGATGCTTCAATACTAGAGAAAATATTTGGGAGACTTACAAGGTAGTAAGATGTCAATTCTTGAGCACTGAAAGTTGCTTACAATGTACTTCCTGCTTACTTAGGTAATATTATATCCTTCTGGAGTCTTTGATGGAGTTGAAGAATTTATATTTATAGTTAGAATTTTCCGTAATTATGATAAAAGATAAAGCACATCTAACTATTATAACTATAATTATTGCTTGATACATGTTTTGTTATAATTCTATGTTAAAGTTAAAGCCTTCCATTTTATTTAAACAAACAATGGGAGGTGATGGGAAATTACCCTCTGTATGCTATGAATACCATTGGTGAATTGTAGTAATAAGAGCGGCGAGGCTGCCTCCCCAGCACCCTGTCGCCCACATGGCTTGCTTTACCCAAAATAATTACACGAACACTGTATTCTTTTAAGCACTGCTTGGCCCGTTTCTATCTAGCCTCTTCTAGGCTAATTCTCACATATTAATTTAGCCCATTTCTAATCATCTGTGTAGCGCCCCTAGGTGCACTT
>NW_004950885.1:0-4413 GCF_000317375.1 Microtus ochrogaster
GGGCCCTTTCAGAATCTATTCTCACACTTCCAGGATTTCAGGATGGAACAGTAGACTTTGCCAGTCTTCCCTGTCCCTCTCTGCCCCAGGAGTCCAGGCTTCAGTGGGCTCCTCTCTGTGCAAGCAGTACTGGCAGCCAAGGAGAGGCCTGCCCCTCCCCTGCAGATACTGCAGGCCCAGGACCAAATGCCAATGGTGAGCCAGGGGGTCAGAGGCAAGCAGAGGCTACTGTAAGGCCAGGCACTGAGGATGGCCACAATCAGCCACTTCTAGATGATAATTTTTTAGATCTCATAAAGGAACACATGCTCCAAAGCTGCATAGTAAGGAACACCAGGGCCCATTAGCAGTGGGAGCAGCCCCATCAGGAAAGTACAAATGGCCTTAGCCCTCTCCCAACCCCAAAATTCAGCTGGAAAAAAAAGTTTTGTCTGGTTTAAATACATAAACATAGCCACTAAATGTTTATTTAAAAATGTATAAGTTGACTTTGTTCAATGTGTCCTGGCTGCAACCCTTACTGACTGCCCAACCTTAAAATTTACCTCTGTGTGTTCTGGTTATTAAGTCTGATATAAGAAAGATTAAAACAGTAATAATAATAATATCTTTAAATAATACTATGAGTTTTTATCTCAAGACTTACAGATTGTTCATGAGATATGTGTTAAAATCTATATGATTTGTAACAAAATTTGGTATATAAAAAGGGCTGATAGTTAAAACTTCAATATATAGGTATATATATATATATGTATATATGGTTCAACTCCGATTTAAGATATATATATATACACGTATATGATTTAATTTAACCCATGTATGAGCTGAATTTAATGTATATATGTGCTTATAATTTACATCCAACTATTATTTTAAAATTAAAGTTACATGTTATGTAATATTTCATAGTCTTAATGAACTCTCTGTTGTAGTAGGAGCTGCGGGCTGTGTTCCCGCCCAGCTCCTGCACAGCTTGCTTAGCCCCAGAAATAACAGCACACAAATTGTATTCTTTTAAACACTGCTTGGCCCATTAGCTCTAGCCTCTTACTGGCTAATTCTCACATCTTGATTAACCCATTTCTAATAATATGTGTAGCACCACGACGTGGTGGCTTACCGGGAAGGATCTTAACCTGTGCCCATCTTGGAGAGAAGAGCTATAGTGTCTGTCTCACTGCCTTCTTCCTCCCAGCATTCTGTTCTGTCTTCCCCACCTACCCATGTTCTAACCTATCAGGCCAAGCAGTTTTCTTTATTAATTAACCAATGAAAGCAACAGATAGATAGTAGACCCACCTACATAACTCTGTGAGAGTGATAGCTTACTGAGCTATCTCCTTCTAGACTAAGGAAGCAACAAGTCTCAAGTGTTTTAGATTGATATGGACTTTTACATGATGATAAAATTTAAGATTATAAAGATCTATTCAGAGTAACAAAGGCTAACTTATAGATTTATACCTAAGGACTTATGTCTTTGCCAAGTATTTAACTTCAAGTCTTTAGAAAATTTAAATAAATGACAGCATATGTTTGATAAATAAGGTATTTGATAAATAAGATATATATTCTTAATAACATATTGGGAAATGCTGGCCTCTGTGTTTCCTCAGTTTCTGCTTAGGGCCCACACCGAAACTCACAATCCTATTTCTCCTGTTCCTCTTTGTCACTGGGATCTTTCCCTTATTACTTTTCCTTGCCTCCTCATGAGACAGTCTTGGTTTGGTACAAACTTGTTCTGCTTTTACCCATAGAATGGCTATCTTGGTTTCTTTTCTGAACTCATCTACTATTAAAGAGTTTTATTTTGATACTAAAAGATCTTCAATTAAAATCATTATTTTAAGAATAAACCTGGCAGGAATGTAATTTAAAGTCATAGTTATGAAAGCTGCTAACACACTGTAGACTGTTAAGAAATCCAAGTTAAGAGTCATCTTATGGATTACCAAGCCCTTTGGTTATAGTCATGCTTATAAGCACTGATGTGGTTATTGCAGGGAGAAGCCCTACCTAGTGCCCTTTGTGCTTAGGACAAACAACTAGTGGCAAGGGTTGTCTGCTGAGATCTCCATGATGGACAGACGGCCCGCACATGTTCAGAGATCTGCAGAAGATAGCAACTAAATGTTTTATTTAAAAGCTTTGTGTAGTCGAGAGCCAGGCCAGTTCCAGACAGCTCCCCTATTTCCTCCAAAGAAGATAAATGGGAGCAGAAGAATCTCTACCCAAAACTGGCCTCAAAATTGGCAGAACTAGCCACTGAGCGAACCTGCCTTTCACCTCAAGCTGCAAAGACCCTCTTTAGAGGGTGGATAAAACAGGACACTGGAGAATAATTTACTATGTCGAATTTCCTAAGGCAAAAAATAGGCTGGTCCTCTACTGAGTCCTCATGCTAGGGAAGCTTGTGGGATCTTCAGGGAACTTGCAAACTGACCTCTGCCAGTTAGAAAACAGATGTTGCCTTATGACCTGCCCTTAACGACCATGGAGGACCTTGGGGTAGCTGTCTGGACAGCCAGAAAGTAATTCTCCATCAATTTTTAATCAATAATTCAGGTAAAGTTTATTCCTTTCAGAACTCTGACACAGTCTGACAACTAATACCTTCTCCAACTTAAAAACAGCAACCAGGCCTTCAGCCGCCTTCTCAGTTCTCTATAAAGTTCAAGTCACAGACCTCACTCTCTTAGACCCAATACTAAGGCCAGACACGGTTCACCTCGTTACCAGACTCAAAAAACCATAAACTCACAAAACAGATTTCAGTGTAATTTCTTACCATTCCTTTGTTTACAGGAACTTACTTTACAGTGACTATGCTCAGTGGTCAGCTACTTGAACCTAATGGCAAATTAGATAAAAGTTCTTTTAAAATACAAAACTTAAGATGTAAGGGCCCAAGAATGTTTGAGGGTCTAAGAAAGTGTTTTAAGGAGTGTAATTCAAGTTATGAAGGCCCGAGGATAAGAATGTTTCAGGGTACAACAAAAGTTACAAAAGTCTGAGAAAAAAAAAAAAGGCTTAAGTGCTGAATAAGCGAAAAAGATTTGGGATGTTTAAAAGAATAAAATGTGTTCCAGATATCTCCCTCATTACACTACTGTTATATTAAGACTCCAAAATTTCATAGTCTTAGCACGAATTGACAAAATTCTGATAAGCTATTAATCTAGCTCTGGCAGATTACTACCACAGTCACCAGAGCCACAAGCTCAAGATTTCAACTTCCCTTTGCTTGTTTCCTAACTATGGACCTCAAAGATGCTTTGTATTGCACAGAAAACATCTGTCACAGTTTTCTGGATAAAGAAACAATGTTAATACTTTCAAACAGATCCATATATGGTACAAGTATACTGCCATTTCTACAGTATAAATTTCATGACAGATTATAAACAGTTAAGATGTCTAAAACTTATATGTTTTCACAAACTTAAAAAAAACTCATGTAACCTTCAGAGAACCGAGGAAGTTGCAAGACTTAGATCCACTTCTCACAGATCAAAAGGACTAAAGAGAAATACAACCTAAAATACCCTACCTGTCTATTCCAAAGGATGATGTCTCTCTCCCTCTTCTGTGTCTGTTTTACCTCAGTATTGTAAAAATTCTTTGTTCATGCCTAATGCTTGCTTCTTGCTGTAAAGTAAAAAAGGGAGTTCAGAAAGCACCATTGAAATAGCTACAGAAGTCCGATCTCTGGCTGTGGTCACGTTATAGCTAATAAACTTTGCATGCCCCATGGAGGCTTTTTTCTTCCTTTTCTAGACTAAAGTTTGCTTTTGGTTTAATAGGCTTTGGCGGACTATCCCCTGATCATTGTCTGACCCCTGGACCCAACACTACTTCAGCCAGGGACAAGATGGAAAAGGGATTGCAATCAACCCCAGGGAAACTCTATTCCTTGGACACGGGTGTAACTGAGAACAATTTGGGTTTTTGGAGAGATTTTTTTGTTGTTGTTGCTTTGGGTTGTTGTTTTTTCCATATTTGCATAAATAAGGCACTCCTGGATACTGGTCCTGTTTGTCACTACTGTGCCCCTGTGCCATCTAGGTCCTCCTTTCTCCTCCTCCCTGCCACCAGATCTCAGGAAAGAATGAAGGGACAGTATCTTTAGCAGCACATTTGAGATTAGAGAATTCTTTTCCTTTATCTTGGCTATGGCCCTAATCTTTAGCTTTTTAAATCCAAATATTAACAATATGAAATATTTCATAAGCACAAATGTCACACAGCCTTACAAATTTAAACATTTTAAAAAGGATTCTTAAAAAGTTAATATGATTTACTGGGTCTTTTTTTTTTTTTTTGGTTTTGGTTTTTCGAGACAGGGTTTCTCTGTGGTTTTGGAGCCTGTCCTGGAACTAGCTCTTGTAGACCAGGCTGGTCTCGAAC
>NW_004950886.1:0-969 GCF_000317375.1 Microtus ochrogaster
AGTTCTGTTCTGTTTACTCCTCCCATCTACGTTCTAACCTATCAGGGCAAGCAGCTTCTTTATTTAATCAACCAATGACCTTCCTCCATCAGGAGCTCCTCGTAGACTATAAATGCTGACGTAAAGCATCCACTCACCGCTCTTCCGGCTACTGCATTCAGTTCCTGTTCCTCATTCATGCAGAAGACTGTGGTCTGTGAGTTTCCCCTAAATAAGTAACCCTTTATTATACTCAATTCTGAGCTAGTGTGGGATTATTTTGTACCTTCCAACATGGGCACGAACCCACAACCCTGAGATTAGGAGTCTCGTGCTATACCGCAAACTGGCCAACGTGGGGGACTGTACCCATAAAACCTGAGAGAGCATTTTTTCTTTTTTAGACGGGCTCTGTTTGCTAGCTGCCAGTACGAGGGCAAGGGCTCCTTTAAGAAGAGAGGTTCCTGATTCAGCCATAGCAAAAAAAAAAATCGCAGTTTCGAAATGGCAACTTGCTGGTTTGCTGCCAGCACAAACTCTGGCTCTTTCAGCAGGCCAAGCACTGGGTGGTCCTTGTGGGCAACATGCTAAAAGTTACTTGGTGGCAGCACGGACCAACTGGATGAGTTCGTGAGCATGACTGTAGATGTAAGTCACAAAACAATCCCACACCAGTTTGGAATTATGATTAATAAAATGGTTATTTATTTAAGGGGAAAAACTTACAGATCACCGTCCTAGACAACCCTCTGCACAACCAGGAAAGGAGTCTAGTAGCCAGAAGCAGAGCCAGAAGTGAGAGAGAGAGGGAGAGAGAGAGCAGGGCTACTGCTGCTTTTGAAAGCAAAAGAGACTATGCCCAAGTGGCCTGGTATCTTAAAGGCTATTGGTTGAAGAAGCAGAAGGAAGGCCAGCCTGGTCTACAAGAGCTAGTTCCAGGACAGGCTCCAAAGCCACAGAGAAACCCTGTCTCGAGAAAAAAAAAAAAAA
>NW_004950886.1:1379-4412 GCF_000317375.1 Microtus ochrogaster
TTCTCTGTAGCTTTTTGGTTCCTGTCCTGGAACTAGCTCTGTAGACCAGGCTGGCCTCGAACTCACAGAGATCCGCCTGCCTCTGCCTCCGGAGTGCCGAGATTAAAGGCGTGTACCACCACCGCCAGGCCTTGCTAAATGTTTTAATAAACATTCTATCCTAAGGAGTCTAAGTCTTGTATTGGAAATGGCTTGACTAGATAGATCATAAGAGGACATTAACTAAGACATCTAATCTTCAACCCCACTGAAGGCCTGAGAAGGGAGATAATATTACTTGAGCAGGCAGGAAGTACAATCAAGCAGCTTCCAAAGCGAGCAATATATGACGGAGACAATTAGCCAACTGAGCAATCACCCAAAGCCTCGTTTTGCCAAGCTGAAGCAACCAACTTTGGCTATGGCCTAGCATAATTGACAGGGAAAATTTTCAAAACTGTCTTATCCTGTCTTCGTAAGATTTGACAGTCCTGCTTATCCATTTCCAGATCCTATGTAACTTGTCAGTGGTTGAGGCATTGTCAGTTCCTTGCGCAAAGGCCAGTTTTGCCATGAAGAAAACAAGCTCCAAGTAGAGTGTCTTCGGTGCTCAACATTCTCTCAGGAATAGATTGGTGCTGCCTGGAGCAATCATGTCTCATGTCAACAGAACCCTAAATTTTTAAAATGCCATGCTCCACAGATCCTTGAAGTGGTTGAAGATTACCTAACTGGACAGAATATAATCTCTATGTATCTAAAGAACCTAATTTATCTGACTGTATATACAACAAACATGAACAACTATTGACCTATAATAATTAATACTGTATAACTTAAAGACTAAAACTTCATGACAGAATATTAAATAATCTGTAAACAAATGTACAACAAATGAGGATAATGACCTCAACATGTATCAATGTATAAGTATCTTGATCAGAGGTAGGAGTAATATATAATGCTATATGAAACCATATCCCAAAAGTTGTATCAATATACAAAATGTCCTAAACAGAGATAATAACATATATATATATATATACAATCTGACAAAATAACTTTGCATAGGTGTACAAATAATGTAAACAAAAGTAACAAATATAATTTGAATTTGTATCAATAAACAAAAACTATACCAATGTAAATTATTCATAAATAATAGCTCACAAGTATTCACTCTATTACCCACTATTACTATCCCCCCCACTTTTTTTTAAAGGAACATAGTTTTCACCCCAACCCTCTATCTAATACAAGTAATAATCAACAACCCTTAAACAGTGTTCCCAATCTTATGGACAAACTTTTTTGGGATGGGGGCGTTGTCTTCTAGAATTGCTTCCCACTGTCATGTGGACAATGTTATCTTAATGGAATCCTACAAAATTAAACTGATGAATAAGTTTCAAAATTACTGTCTAGTATAGTTGCAAACAATTTCTGAGCAGTCAATAGATAGGTTTTTTTTGTTTTTTGGTTTTTGTCAAAGTTCTTATTTTGAGTTCTGGCCAGAATGTCATGAGAAGGTGCACTATTTCAGCAGCTGGTACCCAAAAAGAAAAAGGGGGGAAAAAAAGAAGTGGTCTTAAAGTAGCGCTGTCTACATGAGATGTCATCTCAACAGGTAGAGTTGTGGCTGTGGGGCCCCATTCTCTTCCTGGAAACTTCAAAGACAGAAACTCTGAATGTTCCTTTTAACAACACGCTTGGATTTAGAGGAGTACAGAGCCATTGCCCAACTCCAAAACCAGATGTTATATGTGTGTGTGTGTGTGTGTGTGTGTGTGTGTGTGTGTGTGTGTGTAAATGTAAATGTAACCCGTATGTGGATTCATAATGCATATTCTGTTTTCTAAATGCTCCTTAGTGGATAGCTATTTTTCCTTCTGTCAGCATTCAAACATCCAGGGTCTCTTGAATTTTTGATGATGTGTATTTTCCTGTAAAGATAAGAGCAGAACCCTGCCCTAACCCTTATAAGGTTTCCTTCCCACCTGTATGGTTGACACCACTGTGGAGGAGCTGTCATTCTTCGTTTCAATAGGATTCTTCTTTTCAAAGTGAATCTTTATTAATTTTGATGGTAGCCATAATTTTTCTTCTGTGGAAACAAAAGCAAAATCCCTTCCCCAACATAGAGCAACAGCTGCTAAAAGATATTTGTTTATAAATGCTGCTGAACTGGTTTCCATTGTGAGGTCAACACATCCTTAAAATATACTGGTTAATTCAATTCAGACATTTTTTCCATTATCCAATACCTCTCTGCTGCTGTTGTTCCTTTCTCATTAGCGTTAAGAAAATTCAAGGTTAATAAAGCATTATGCAATCTATTTCTGGGGGTATTTTCCGTCCCTTTCTGTTTGTTCAGCATATCCTTTATAGTACAATTTGATCTTTATATAACTGCCTGACCTGTAGGATTATTTGGTATACCTATAATATGCATTATATTATAATAAGCGAAAAAAGTCTTGTTTATTTTATTTTACTTATTATTATTATTATTATTATTATTATTATTTGGTTTTTTGAGACAGGGTTTCTCTGTGGTTTTGGAGCCAGGCTGGTCTCGAACTCACAGAGATCCGCCTGCCTCTGCCTCCCGAGTGCTGGGATTAAAGGTGTGTGTCACCACCGCCTGGCCATTTATTTTAGATACATATGCTGTACCATTATCTGTCTTTATTTTGGCAGGTATACCCATAAGGGCCATAACTTCCAATAAAGGTGTGATTACCAAATCAGCCTTTTCTGAGCTCAAGGCAGTTGCCTATTGAAAACCTGAATACGCATCTATGTTATGGTGAATATATTTTAATTTACCAAATTCCGTAAAGTGGAACACATCTATCTGCCAGATTATATACCCAAAAGTGGTATTACTGGGTCTTGACGAAGGTTGTTTCCTGATTTTCTGAGAAATCACCACACTGACATCCATAGGGGTTGTACAAGCTTGCATTCCCACCAGCAATGCAGAAGTGTTCCCTTTTCCCCACAACCTCTCCAGCATAAGTTGTCATCAGTGTTTTTGATCTTGGCCATTCT
>NW_004950887.1:0-727 GCF_000317375.1 Microtus ochrogaster
AATTCTCATCACAAAACATTCAGGAAATCTGGGACACAATAAAAAGACCAAACCTAAGAATAATTGGGATAGAAGAAGGAGAAGAAGTACAGCTCGATGGTCCAGAAAATATATTTACTTAGGTTTTTAAGTCAAGACATTTTCAAAATATATATGTTGGATTAATCCTGCAACATTTATAATCAAATGTCTTTTAGCCGCTTTTGCTTCTTCCTCAGTCATCAAACAATTCAAAGACAAAACAATAACATACAGTACCCAGACTCTCTGTGTATTTTCCATCTTTAGGTGGCTTTATTTTAAACTTCATTTCTTTAATTTTTTTTTTTTGATTTTATGAGATTGGGTTTGTGTATCTTTGGCTATTCTGGAACTCACTCTTTAGATCAGGTTATCATTGAACTCACAGAGATCCACCTGCCTCTTCCTCCCAAGTGCTGGGATTAAAGGTGTGCGCCACTATACCCAACTACTCTCTCTCTTTCTTTCTTTCTTTCTTTCTTTCTTTCTTTCTTTCTTTCTCTTTCTTTCTTTCTTTCTTTCTTTTTTCTTTCTTCTTTCTTTCTTTCTTTCTTTCTTTCTTTCTTCCTTCCTTCCTTTCTTTCCAGGACTTTATCCTTTTTTATTTTCTCTCTCAAGCCTACATATATTTATAAACACATCAGAAACCATTTAGAGTGCTTTTTTCATCTCAATCTATCTTTACTGTATATCTCTCTTTTTCTGA
>NW_004950887.1:3857-4410 GCF_000317375.1 Microtus ochrogaster
AAATACCTTGACTTCAGAATTTGGATCTAAGGATATGATACTTTGGAAAAGAGATTCTTCTTTTGTTTTCACAGATGATGACACCCTGTGGATTGCTTCCATCCCAATATGGTATGATAGACCACGCCCTCCTGAAAGGTTGCTGTGAACACCTTCAAAAAATTACTTCACTCGACTGCTGACTGAGATGAATCTAGCACACAGGTTATACCATGAAAGACCTGAATAACAGCGCCCCCATTCAGCAGGAAGCAGTTTGGAGAGAAAAAACTGTGCCCATATTCCCAAATATTGTTTATAAATATTCTTTTACATTTAAAGGGGGATATAGTATAGGTATGAATAATTTGCATTAGTATAGATTTTGCTTTATTGATTGAGATTTAAGGTCAATTTTGTTATATGTATATGTATTTCTGATCTTACTGGAATCTTCAATGGAGTTAAGGAATAGATAGATAGTTATAGTTTTCCATTGTTATGATAAAAGATAAAATAGATGTAAATATTGTAACTGTAATTCTTGCTTGATAACTGTTTTGTTATATGTAAT
>NW_004950888.1:0-2755 GCF_000317375.1 Microtus ochrogaster
AAAAAAAAAAAATCCTTTTTAAAAGTAACAAAATGGCACTTGGGTAGATTGATAGTCTTAGCTTGAATAAATTGGCTGAAAATATATTCATAGTCTTTTGTTTGTTTTGTTTCGTTGAGACAGAATTTCCTAGCGATTGTGAGTAGAGCAACAGTGAAGATGGTCTAGCAAGTGTCTGTGGAGTAGGGTGGAGTGGTGTAGCTGGGTCGTATGATAGCTTTATTTTTAGCATTTTGAGAATTCTCTGCATTGATTTTTCCACAGTGGCTCCACAGGCTTGAAGTCCCACCCATGGTGAAAGAGGGTTCTCCCCACCCTCCCAGCATCTGTTGTCAGTTGTTTTGTTGATCTTTGTCATTCTGGCTAGAGTAAGATAAAATCTCAAAGTTGTTTTGATTTGTATTTCCTAATTGCTAATTGCTGGAGTTGATGAATAATATGTTTTGAGATATTTCTTAGCCATTCTTTTTTCTTATTTTGAGAACTCTCTGTTCAGGTCCCAGGTCTATTTTTTGAATGTGTCATTTGTTTGTTTCCTTTTGTTTTTGTCTTGGAACTCTTTTTGTAGACCAGGCTGGCTTTGAACTCATAGAGACCCACCTGCCTCTGCCTTCGGGTGATCCAATTAAAGACCTGAGCCACCAATACCTGGCATGTCATTTCTGTTTGTTTGTATGTTTTTGATGCTTTGTCTTTTTTTTTTTAGAGTTATTTATTAATTATATATACAGGTTCTTCCTGCATATATGCCTTCAGGCCAGAAGAGGGCACTAGATCTCATTACTGATGGTTGTGTGCCACCATGTGGTTGCTGGGAATTGAACTCAGAACCTCTGGAAGATCAGTCAGTGCTCTTAACCTCTGAGCCATCACTCCAGCCTGATGCTTTGTCTTTTGAGCTCTTTATACAGTATGGACAGTAATCCTCTGACAGATATATAGGTGGAACAGATTCCCCCCATTCTCTGGGCTTCCTCTTCACTTAATTGTTTTTTTTTTTTTTTTTTTTTGGTTTTTCGAGACAGGGTTTCTCTGTGGCTTTGGAGCCTGTCCTGGAACTAGCTCTGTAGACCAGGCTGGTCTCGAACTCACAGAGATCCACCTGCCTCTGCCTCCCGAGTGCTGGGATTAAAGGCATGCGCCACCACAGCCCGGCTACTTAATTGTTTCTTGAACTGTGCAGAAGCCTTTGGGTTTCATGCAGTCTCACTTATCAGTTGATGGCCTTAATTCTCAGGAAACGGAGTCCTATTCAGGAATTCCTTTCCTGTACTTATATCACACAGGGTACTGTCTGTGTTTTCTTTGAGATGAATATCTTTCCTCTTTCATCTTTCTTCTGCTTGGGACTCCATATTGGCTAGTTGAAGTCCCAGTCAGACGAAGACAGGCAACAAGAGAAGGAAAGAGATCCGTGGAAGGAGAGTCTGGAGGGCTGTAATTTGAGATGAGAGGAATGTAAGGATTAGTACTTGGAGCAGACAGAGAGAATTCTCCCCCTAGAGTCTCCAGTAGGAGCCGCAGACTCTGGAATTGAGCCATAAAGGCAGCCTTTCTGCCCCAAGAACCATTGATGCTGTTTTTCAGGACACATTGCAGAATCCCAAGAACTGACATAACTGGCCCCAAGAGTTCAAGGAATTACAGTCTCCACAATGAGTGGAACCTGAGGGGCAAGAACAGGGACTAACAGCCTAGACTTGAAGAGAATGGTGCCACCATTGATCCAGTGTGGACCAGAGTAGCAGACATCAAAAACTTCTGATTCCAAAACATTCACAAGTTCCATCTTGACTAGCATGCAGATGTAAACATGGAGGAACCTCTGTCTCTCTTGTCTAGAGCCTTTACAATTTCTTCCTAACCTACCAGGAAAAGGGCAGATTTGAGTGGGCCTCTTATCTTCATGTGGAATTTCAAATGTTTTTTTGGCAAAAAGCAATGCCACAGTTTTGACTTCTATGGAGCAATGGGGCCCTCAGCCAGCGTCTTAGGGATTCTATTGCTGTGAGGAGACACCATGATCATGGCAACCCTTATAAAGGAAACACTGAATTGGGGTGGCTTACAGTTTCACAGGTTTAGTCTGTTAGCATCATGGCAGGAAGCATAGCTGTGCACAGGCAGACATGGTGCTGGGAAAGGAGCTGAGGGGTCTACGGATGGATCTGTAGGCAGCAGGAAAGAGAATGCCACACTAGGCCTAGCTTGAACATCTGAGACCTCTTAGGTGGCACCCATAGTGACACACTTCCTCCAACAACACCACACCTCCTGATAGTGCCATCCCTGTCGGTCAAGCATTCAAACATATGGGGCCATTCCTATTCAAATCATCACAGTCAGTATCAATGCCTTGACTTCAGTTCAGTGAAACTGACTTCATAATCTGACCTCTGGTGAAATGATTTCAGCCACATAAGGCTGATACTACCGGGTTCTAGGGGTTATGAGGTGCAGACAAGCCCTCAGACAGAAGTGCCTAACACTCCCCGTCACGTTAAAGCCCCCCCCCCAATGTGATCTACGTATGACTCAGCTAAGCACTTGCATGCATGCATGAGCCCTTTGTCATCTGCGTATGACATAGCCTCAGCAACCCCTGTGCGCATGCGCTAGGCTGCTTTTAAAAGTTGGAGCCCCGTCTCCCCCCACCCTCTCTGCACACTGACTTCCCAGGCCTGTACACATCTCCTCTGATGAACTCCGTCTCCCCCCACCCTCCCTGCACACTGACTTCCCAGGCCTGTACACA
>NW_004950888.1:2855-4406 GCF_000317375.1 Microtus ochrogaster
ATGAACTCCGTCTCCCCCCACCCTCCCTGCACACTGACTTCCCAGGCCTGTACACATCTCCTCTGATGAACTCCTACGCGGGGTTTGTTGCATCTTCTGTGCTCCCTTCTCACTCGTGCCAGGAAATTTCATCTGGAACCACAGGAAACATCTGCATTGTTTTCAGCTCTTTCACAAATTAATGTTTAGATTTACTTTACGTGTTTTAATGTTTTGCTTGAATATGTATGTGTACCATGTGAGTGTCTGGTGCCCCCCGAGTTCAGAAGAGGGAGTCAGAATCCCTGGAACTGGAGTTACAGATGGTTTTAAGTCACCCTGTGGGTGCTGAGATTCAAACCTGAGACCTCTGTAAGAGCAACAAGTGCCCTTAACCAAGGGGCCAACTTTCCAGCCCTCCTCAGCTCTTTACAGCTGTGCCAGGGAACTAGTGAATTCATGTTTGGTTCCCGAAACCCTTTTCAAATTGGCAGTGTCTCTGGTTCATCTTGTACATGTTCTACCCCATACCTGGAGTCAACAATTTTTCCTAGAAAATCTGCTTCCTTTTAGTAGAAAATGGTATTTTGAGACCTTGATGGGACATTCAGGTTGTTTGCCTGTCTGCCTTTATTTCTTTTGCTCTCTCACTTGTCTTTTGCTTGTTTGCTTATTTATTTGTTTGTTTGTTTATTAATGTCTTTGTGAGGGTGTGAGGGTTTCTATTGCTGTGAAGAGACGCCAAGACTTGGCAACTCTTAGAAAGGAAACATTTAATTGGGACTGGCTTACAGTTTCAGAGGTTTAATCCATCATTGCCATGGGGGGAAGCATGGTGGTACACAGGCAGACAAGGTACTGGGGAGGTAGCTGAGAGTTCTATATCATATCAGCAGGCAGCAGGAAGAGACTGTGACCCACTAGACCTGGCTTGAGCTTCTGAAACCTCAAAGCACACCCCAGTGACACACTTCCTTCTGCAAGTTCACACCTACTCCAACAAGGCTGCACCTCCAATAATGCCGCTCCCTATGAGTCAACGGGGAGTCATTTTCATTCAGACAACCATCATTTATTTTTTAATTTTATAATAATTATTATTATCATCAATATTATTTTTGGAGTTTTTGAGACAGGGTTTCTCTGTGTAACTGCTCTGGCCTCCTGGAACTCACTTTATAGACCAGGCTGGCCTCAAACTCATGAAGAGTCACCTGCCTCTGCCTCCTAAGTGCTGGGATTAAAGATGTGTGTCACCACTGCCCAGCCCACAACTTTCTTCCTCCCTCCCTCCCTCCTTCCCTCCCTCCCTTCCTCCCTCTCTTTCTTTCTTCTCTCTCTCTCTCTTTCTTTCTCTGTCTTCCTTCCTTCCTTCCTTCCTTTACTTACTTATAATAGGGCTTGATCTTAGGGTCTTGTTGAGCTCTATCTTTAGCACTTTAAGAAATTTTTGTTTGCTTGTTTGTTTTTTGAGGCAGGGTTTCTCTGTGTAACAACCCTAGTTGTCCTGGAACTAGCTCTTGTAGACCAGGCTGGCCTCGAATTCACAGAGATCCACCTGCCTCTGCTTCC
>NW_004950889.1:0-4405 GCF_000317375.1 Microtus ochrogaster
GTCAAATGCTTTTTCAGCATCTAATGAAATGATCATATGGTTTTTTTCTTTCAGTTTATTTATATGATGGATTACATTGATAGATTTTTGTATGTTGAACCAGCCCTGCATCTCTGGAATGAAGCCTACTTGATCATAATGGATAATTTTTCAGATGTGTTCTTGGATTCGGTTTGCCAGTATTTTCTTGAGGATTTTTGCGTCTATGTTCATGAGTGAGATTGGCCTGTAATTCTCTTTCCTGGTGAGTCTTTGTGTGGCTTTGGTATCAGAGTAACTGTAGCTTCATAAAAGGAATTTGGTAATGACCCTTCTGTTTCTATATTGTGAGGAGTATAGGTATTAGTTCTTCTTGGAAGTTCTGGTAGAATTCTGCATTGAAACCATCTGGACCTGGGCTTTTTTTGGAAGGGAGGTTTTTGATAACAGCTTCTAATTCTTTGTGACTAACAGGTGTATTTAGATTGTTTGGTCCCATCTCCCGAGCAGGCTGAGCTGGGAGGTCTGCAAGAATTTTTATGATGAAGCCTTGCTTTTGATTTTATGTTGTGAACTTTTATTTTCTTCTACCAAAGCAGTAATCACTACTCATCCCAAAGGAAATGTTTTGGAACAGCTCTTGTTGCCACTGCACAACAACGTGGCATAAGACCTGGCTTTTGACAGCCGAGATCACATAGCTCATGAAATGATGACACTTACCAAAATTCTAACACAAGAGGCCTGTTAATAACACAGAAGACATTGAAGGGTAGTCTAATTGGGGAAAAAGGAAAGAAATTTTAAAAAAAAAGGTAACCAACCATAATGAAGAGCAAGAGAAAGTAGATCCAGATGAGATACTAATGTGGTTTCCAAAACAGAGTAAAATAAAGATGGAAGCCAAGATCAGAGTATGAACTTGGAGACTGTCAATTGCTTGCCTGAGGAATATAGACAGATGTCAGTGTGGGAGGAAATTTTATGCAGACATTGTAGATTTATAGAAAATTAAGTGTTGGATTAATTTATAGAAAATTAAGTCCATAAAGATACAACCCATCAGCTACAGGCAAGGATACTGAGGTGGTGAAGCTTTCATGACTTGACAATGTTTCTCCAGCCCTTCAGTCACTCAGTGAAGCAGAAAACACAAGCGAGGGTGCCTATATGTCCACTGTGCTGGGATGTAATTACTGGCCTAGTTGTGATTGGTTTTTAATGTTTTCCTTTGAAGGGTTTGTCAGATTGAAAGTTTTTCTCTGATTTCTAAATAATAAGAAAGTTGCCTTAAACCTTTCTTAAATGCTATAAATCATTGTCTCAAGAAATTGCCTTATTGACATTGTGTTTTATTGATGTGTTCTTGACAATTCCTGTTGATTTCAAGCCTTGCAGTCAGATTTCTCACATATTTGAGGAATAGTTGTTGTTTCTTGGTCCCCCACATTTATATGTGACTTAGACAATTTCTTGTCTGTGATAGAGATCTCAAGTTAGTATAAAACTCATACAGGCCATATATATTCACACACAACATGCATATGAATTTTATTATCCCTTGGACAGTTTTCTAGTGTTTTAGGTAAATATACATACTTGATAATGACTTTAGAAATGGGTTTTAAGCTGGGCGGTGGTGGCGCACACCTTTAATCCCAGCACTAGGGAGGCAGAGGCAGGTGGATCTCTGTGAGTTCGAGGCCAGCCTGATCTACAAGAGCTAGTTCCAGGACAGGAACCAAAAAGCTATGGAGAAACCCTGTCTTGAAAAATCCCCCCCCCCAAAAAAAGAAATGGGTTTTATTTTGTGACTTGTCATAGGTATTAATTATTAACACAAGCCTTGTATGGTACATCATGAGAAAAATGTATTTATTTTCTTAAATAACCTTTTTGATATTTTATTGACTATATGAAGCTTGCCACAGTTTTAGGCTTTCTAGTAATATAAATATCAAGCTTCTTTTCAGAGATATAATTTGAAAAATATTGAAGGGTTTTATATTGGAAACTCAGATTTTATTGAACAATGCCTACAATGTTGATAGAAGGGCTTTAGGAGAAGAAAGTATCTGCTCTTGTTTTATGTTTTATGAGACATTTCACATGATATCTGTAGTATAAGATATTTAGTATACATATATATATATATATATATATATATATACACACATCTGCATATGTAATATGCAACAAGACTCCTATCAGATTTGGAATGTTCTTCATGAATCTCAGTATGATCTGAATGGTGCCTCCTAGAGTTTGGCAGAGCTCTGTAGTAGCAGGACTCCTAAAATGTCCTCAAAGCTTGACACTACCAGGGAAAAGCAGCAGTACTCTGACTCTGCAATGCCTGCACAGTCCTGGACATACAGGGATTCCTGTTCTCTTGTCCTCACCCCTCCACTCTAGCATAAACTTTGTCTTGATTTTCAGAACTGGTTCCTCCTCCCCTACGTTCTGCATGGTTTCCTTTTCCTTGAACTGGAGGATTTACTCCTTTCAACCCCTGGAATTTGTAACTTGTACATATGCATAAGATGGTCAGTTTCTTTGTTCTGGGGAGCCCATGTCATCCTTGGGTCTCCCAGTCTGGTTTTCTTCTATTCTTTTAAAGAAACAAAACATATCCAATTCTGATTTTTTTTTTCCTTTTGGCTTCTTTTGTCCCCAGTCATCAGTGCTCTCATTTCTTCCAACTCAATCAAAGTTCTTTTCTCCACAGCATTATTCAAAAGAATTACACAGTGGTACAGACAGATACTACACAATGAAGTCACAATAGCTGCTGTGCTCTGGATGGATGAGGCACAAGTCGAGCAATGAAGCAGCACTAGGAAAACCTGAAATATGTAGTTAATGAGGCAGATTCAGGGAAACACTCCTCCTCAAAAGTAAGTATCATGCATATCAGTGCTGCAGCTCAGTAAACTGTGCCAAGGCTTAAAATAAGTGCTGTGATCTGAGTCCGTACTTGTTTGGCTTCAAGAATACTGATGATATTGTATGCTGGTTTAGTGGGCAAAGGTGCTTGCCGCCAAGTCTGACTTCCCTGTGTTCAAGCCTTGGAAACTACATGGCAGAAAGAAAGAATTGATTCCCTCAGGCTGTTCTTTGACCTGTAAAACCCCCATCCTACTCCCACACACACATACATAAAATTTTAAAAATTAAAATAAACAATATTGATGATTATAGAAACAAAAATATTTAGATGGGAAAGAAGTGCTCATTGTGAGTATTTCCCATGTGCAATGCTGTGTACTTTCAGAATTCCTCATTGGGACTGCATATTAATCAGGAGTGTTATGGACATTTTTTTTTTCTGTGTGGACCCCTGAGTAGAGGAGATTTATTTTTTCAGGATAACTTCACCACATACAGCCAATTCAAAATGGCCCTAGAATAGTCTTATGTGATCCCACAAACACATACAGCCAATTCAAAATGGCCCTAGAATAGTCTTATGTGATCCCACAAACACCAACCAATTCATTCCCTTCATTTGAACAAGCAATAGTTAAAAAGAAAAAAAAAAGATGATGGGACACTTTCATAAATACATTTTAACATTTTATATATGCATATTTTTGTGGCTTATATCACAATATAGCAACAGTTGAACATTAATAAAGACAATTCTATCATTCTCAACACTTAAAATATTTAGCCTCCTAAGCTACATGTAGCAGTACACACCTAGAGACTAAGCTGCTCAGGAAACTGAGGCAACAGAATGGTTCAAGACAGTTGGGGCAACATAGTAAAGCCTCATCTGAAACAAACCCAGACAGAAAAATAGTCTCTCCTCTCCTCTTCTTCCTTCCTTCCTTCCTTCCTTCCTTCCTTCCTTCCTTCCTTCCTTCCTTCCTTCCTTCTTTCTTTCTTTCTTTCTTTCTTTCTTTCTTTCTTTCTTTCTTTCTTTCTTTTTTCATTTTATGTACTAGCTCTAGTTCCCCCCTTTCCTCTCTTCTTGCCCTGTACCTCTCCCCATTCCACCCCTATCTACTACTACTCAGAGGGGGTAAACCTTCCCTTAGGGAGTCAACAAGGTCTGTCATACCAAGTTGAGGCAGGACCAAGCCCCTCTCTCATGTATCAAGGTTGAAAAAGTATACCACCAAAGGGAGTGGCCTCTAAAAAGTCAGTTCATGTACCCAGGATAAGTCCTGATCCCATTGCCAGCCTCCCCAACAGATCAAGCCACATAACTGTCACCCACATTCAGAGGGCTTAGCTGGGCAGGATCCCCAGCTGTCAGTCCAGAATCTGTGAGCTGCCACTAGCTTGGGTCAGTTGTCTCTATGGTTTTCCCATCCATGATTTTGAGCCTCTCTTGCTCATATGATCCCTTCTCCCTGTCTTCAACTTAGCTCCAGGAGCTCAGCCCAGTGTTGGCTGTTGATCTGCTTCCATGATGTTC
>NW_004950890.1:0-1486 GCF_000317375.1 Microtus ochrogaster
CTTATGAGAAGCCAAGGACAATGGCACGGGGTTTTGATCCTACTTCATGTTCTGGCTTTTTGGGAGCCTAGCCAGTTTAGATGTTCACCTTCCTAGACATGGACGAATTGGGGAGGACCTTCGACTCCACAGGTCAGGGAACCCTGACTGCTCTTTGGACTGGATAGAGAGGGGGAGAGGAGTGGGGGGAGTGGGAGGGAAATAGGAGGCTGGGAGGAGGGAGAAACTTTTTTTTTCTTTTTTCTCAATAAAAAAAAAAGAGAAGCCAATATTGCTGTTAAAAAAGAGAATAAGTAGACGGAGACAATTAGGGAGAGTGAAGAGTGAAAAAATGAAGAGAGGAGGGTACAAATGAGCCAACCACACAGCTACATAGTCAGCCCTGAAGTAGGAAGAAAGAAAAAAGTTATAGAATAAAAAAAAGTAAAAATCCTAGAGGCAAAATGTAAAGTGAATCAGAATAATTTATGTTAGAAAAGATGGAAAGAAAGAAGCAAAATTAAGGCCAACATTCACAAATAAGAATAAGTCTCTCTATTTATTTGGGATCTGGGTGGCAGAACTGCAAATAAGTAAAAAAAAAAAATCAATTACAACACCTAATATTTAAAAAGAAATGTTATGTCCATTTATGTGATACAGACTCCATCAACTTGGTCTCATTCTTAAGCCTCCAGTGAAGAACGAATTATCCAGGGCCAGAATTAAAAGCCTAATTCACAGGAAAGAACTTTAAGCCTTAAGAGCTGGAGTCAACAGAATATATCTCCTTAGGAAACATAAATAGTATAGATGGTAGTGGATGCATTAGGGGATTGTTGGAAGAGAGGATCAAAGGGGGACAAAAAAAAGAGAACAAGGGAATAAGAAAAAAGAGCTAAAATTAAGAGCCAATTAAGGGATAGTTTATTAACCTAATACAGTAGGACTTTCTAAAGAAGAAGTGAAAACACAAAGATAAGTTAAAGCTCCTTTGATTTATAATGGTTTCCTGCCTACATTATATCCTATGTCAATGGTGGAACAAAACTTGTTTGACTAACCAACAATATCTGCTTTGCATTAAGGCTTTTCCAAGAAATAGAACCCATACTCTACACTACTTGTGTGACCAATAATCTGAGAATAGATAATCTAGGAAAATAAATTAAGAAATATCATTACATTAAAATGACTCTCTATAACATTCTGCTTCATGCAAAAATTAGTGGCTTGCTCAGGCATGGGCAGAGAAGCTTTCTATTGCAGCAGATGGGATCAAATACAGAGACCTAAGGCCAGACAGTATTCTGAGAGTAAGAGACCTTGGACAATCAGTACTATACAAGATGTCCTCATCAAATCCACGGTGTGCAGAATTCTCAGCTGCTTCTCTCAGAATGAGATTACTTTACTTTCCACAAACTGTGTGGATTAAGAATTAGGTGTGGTCCCTATACAACAGCAATATGTCAATGGTCAAATTTTGTAGGAAAGATTGAAACCT
>NW_004950890.1:2621-4405 GCF_000317375.1 Microtus ochrogaster
CCAGATTCAGCTTCAGGAGTCAGGACCTGGCCTGGTGAAGCCATCACAATCACTGTCCCTCACCTGCTCTGTCACTGGTTACTCCATTACCAGTGGTTACGACTGGAGCTGGATCAGGCAGTCCCCAGAGAAGAAGTTGGAATGGATTGGGTACATAAGTTATACTGGTAGTACTGGTTACAACCCATCATTTAAGAGTCGCACCTCCATCACAAGAGACACATCCAAGAACCAGTTCTTCTTGCAGCTGAACTCTCTGACCACTGAGGACACAGCCACTTATTACTGTGCAAGAGACACAGTGAGGGAAATTCAGCATTATCCCAGACACAAACCTCCCTGTAGAGGACCTCTGGACCAGCAGGGGGAGCTCAGTCCTGACTGATCTCAGGAACTTTAAAACTTCAGGCAGAGAGGAAAAAAAAAAAAAAAAACCAACTTGGTTTTTCTCTGACTTTTCTTCTAACTACGTAAGAACAGAGAAGATAGAGATTCATTCCTCTATCTGATCATGAAATATTTTGTTTTTGTGAAGACGTATTTATTTGTTTCTAACTATGTCACTTAAGACAGTGTACGAGGCAGTATTTCATGTCATTTTGAATGTGGATGAAGCCTTTACCAACTGAGCCTTCTCTCTGGTTGTAGGAATATGTTTTAATGATAGAGGCTCTTTGGAACTCATCAGGTTTCACATGACAATAATTTTCCTGTAACAACTGTGATTTCACTTTTGATTGTTTACACACTCCTCTCTGTATGTTGGAGCACATCCTAGTCTGTTCACACAAACCAGTTGCTGGGATGTCTACAGAATGACACATACTGTGTTTTGGGCGCTACATTTCACTACTGCTGTATTACCAACTGTGTAATGCACAGCAGGGTATGCACTGGTGTCAAGTGTGTAGGAGGGAATGGATATAATAACACTGTTGTCAATATTTACAGTCTTGCAAAGACAGACTATTTTGTGTAAGAAAATATGTCAATTGGTAGTAGAATTTAAAACATCATTTCAAATAAATATTCATGTTCACACTGATTGTTAATATATTTAAATATGACAGAGAAGGATCCACCTTTGACATAGAAGATAATTGAAAAATGTCTGTTTAGATATACTTGGATCTTCACCTTGAGAGATTGTTTATTGACTTATGATTTCATTCCAATATTATTAGAGGAATGTAATTCTAGCCCAAATATAGACCCTGAAACACAGTGCCTCGCTTATGTAACTATAACAAAATCAACAGTGTAAATGGAATCTTATCATACTCCTACTTAAGTGAACAACAACACTATTCAGTTAACAAGACTTATATTAAATTCTGTTATATTTTTGTCAAACTCTCTCTAAACATTAAAAAAATTGAACAAACCAAGCATGATAAATATTGTCTAAAATTAATAGCCCCAAAACTATCATAATTTTAATCACAAGGTGGAAATCCATGCATAGTTGTTACAGTCCCTCAAAACCTGTTCTGAATATCTGCCTCTAATTATGTCAGTATCCTCATGTTCCCCTATGTGTTTCAAAAGTGTATGTTTGTATGGGAGGAAAATGTCCATTTGTACAGTCTTTGCAACCAAAACTTTCTATTTAAAATAAATTTTTAAAAAAAAAATTCATTGATAATATCTGTCACCGTCATGGAAAACACAGCCTAAAGGATCATTCAAAAAGAATTAATGACTCAAATATAATATTTCTAGGAATGAAGAACTGGATGTACATCCAGCCAGGCCAACCAAGACCTACAGACTATCCTCAGTTC
>NW_004950891.1:0-908 GCF_000317375.1 Microtus ochrogaster
TTTTGGTTTCATAATGAATCTCTGTCTCTCTCTCTCCCTCTCACAGACACACAAACACACACACACACACCAAAAAAACAAAAAACACTAGATACAATAAAAGGAAGCATAGCACCTTTACTCAGGGGCCAGAGTGACCTCTGAAAGTTTTCCAGGCAGGGCTATATAGAGAGATGCTCCATGTCAGGCTGAAGAGATAGTTTAGTATCAATTCCCAGCATCTAGACGGCAGCTCACAGCTGTCTCAGTCCAGGAGCCTGAGAACCATGGCAAAAACACTAATACACATAATAAATTTTTAAAGGTGAGGGGGAAAGACTGAATATAAGAACAAACTGAGAAACAAGGAAAGATAGTGTTGACTGGTAAGTTCCCTGACAGAAATAAGCACATTATGGAGGAACCACAAAGGTGTTACACTATGTGGGTGTGATGAGGAGAGATTGTGAGTGGGTGTCCTGTCACAACAAAGTTAGTCCCATAGTTCATGAAATTCCTTATCCCAAAACGTCAGCAGAATATATCCCAAGCTTACAAATGTGTGGTCAGGCTTGTGACAGGTTGGGCTGGAGATGCTGAGAACTGGGGTTCACCCTGGGGAGCCCTCAATGCAAGAGGGCTCATTCCCATGAAGAGGGAGGGAGGGATCATTCATTCCTATACTCTAGTTAAAGGAAAGATGAATGGCAATGGAGAGACCACTCACAGATATGAAAAATCATTTTCTAAATAATCAAATTTCCAAGTCAGTATGAAACTGCTGTGGTGCTTCTCCTAGATAGCACAATAGGGCATGCACATGCACGCGCGTGCGCGCACACACACACACACACACACACACAAACTGATTCCTTGATCTAGAGCCAGAGTGCACATGCTGTGGAAAAGGGGACATGGCCAACTTGAAT
>NW_004950891.1:1430-1899 GCF_000317375.1 Microtus ochrogaster
AAAACAAAACAGCAAAAGAAAGAAAGAAAAGGAAAAAGAAAAAGAAAAAATACAAAAAATTGCAGTCTCTTCCCACTCACTCTCTCATTCATTGGTTCTTAAAGAGCTCTCATGCTGAACTGGAGACCAGGGTGTCATTCATAACTTTGAAGCCAGAAACCTTAGGGGCTCACAGGAGGACTGACTGCAGCACTTGGTGCCTCAAACCTGCTAATAACTGTGATATAATGCATGGTAAAATACAGGCTTTGGCAGAGCGCTACTCCCCTTTCTCTATTCTTATTGCTACACAAAGAATAGGACTTGGGTTGGGATGATGTGCAGCTCTGGTATTGAAATCTCACTGACTCCTTACGAACTCCTTGTCAATTCCTGACTTTGTCAAATCAACTATCGTGAAACTTTGATGTGTGTTGGATCTTTAGGAACCCAGAGAAACAAGACAGGCCTATTGCATCCCAGAAATCTC
>NW_004950892.1:0-1232 GCF_000317375.1 Microtus ochrogaster
AGCACTGTGATGACACAATGGAGCCCTGTGATGACACAATGGATCATTGTGAGGACACAGTGGAGAATTGCAATGGCACAATGGATCATTTTGAGGACACAACAGAGCATTGTGATGACACAATAGAGCACTGTGATGACACAATGGATCATTGTGAGGACACAATGGAGCACTGTTAATTCCAATGGATCATTGTGATGACACAATGGAGCACTGTGATGACATAATTGATCATTGTGATGATACAATGGAGCACTGTAATGACACAATGGAGCATTGTGATGACACAATTGAGCACTGTGATGACACAATAGAGCACAGTTTTGGCATAATGGAATATTATGAGGACATAATAGAGCACTGTGATGACAAAATGGAACACTGTGAAGACATAATGGAGCACTATGATGACACAATAGAGCACTGTGATGACACAATGTAGGTCTGTGATGGCACAATGGATCATTGTGAGGACAAAATGAAGCACTGTGATGACAAAATGGAACATTGTGAGGACACAATGGAGCACTGTGATGTCACAATAGAACACTGGGATGACACAGTGAATCATTGTGAGGACACAGGGGAAAATTGTGATGGCACAATGGATCATTGTCATGACAGAGTGGAGCACTGTGATGACAGAATTGTTCATTGTGATGACAAAATGGAGCACTGTGATGACACAACTGAGCACTGTGATGACACAATGGATAATTGTGATGACACAATGGAGCACTAGGATGTCACAATGGAGCACTGTGATGAAACAATGGAGCACTGTAATGACAAAATGGAGCACTGTGATGTCACTATTGAGCACTATGATGACACAATGGATCATTGTGAGGATACTATAGAGCACATTGATGACACAATGGAGCAATATGATGACACAATGGAGGTCTGTGATGGCGCAATGGATCATTGTGCGGACACAATAGATCTTTGTGATGGTACAATAGAGCACTGTGTTGACACAATGGATCATTGTGAGGACACAATAGAGCACTGTGATGATACAATAAATCATTGTGATAACACAATGGAACACTGTGATGACAAAATGGAGCACTGTAAAGACACAATAGAGCACTGTGATGACACAATGGATCATTGTGATGACACAATGGAGCACTGTGATGACACAATGGAGCACTGTGATGACAAAATGGAGGTCTGTGATTGCACAATGGATCATTGTGATGACTCAATGGAGTACTCTGATGACA